>NC_053497.1:32442763-32743179 GCF_905171775.1 Rana temporaria
AAGCCCAACCTCTGAAAAGCAAACCCTCCACCAAACGATTTGGACCAGGGCACAAAGCAAGGTTGCAGCTATGAGCCATGGTATAAATTGGTTGTTTAGAGACACCTGGAGGTTTCTGATTTAAAATAGCTTAAAGCGGAAGTTCCGCGGGAAAACGTTTTTTTTTAAAGACGTATTTGTAAAGCTGATGGTACAACGAAAATTGTACTCACCAGTCTCCTAGTCGCAGCCGCGACCAGGACGATTTCCCCCAAAAGTAGATTTTATAAAAATTGATGATGGACATTGCCATCTTAACTGCTGGCACCGTGAATCCCTCCTGTATTATCTTCCGGATGCGGTGTCTCCTGAGAATCCCAGGAGACGCGCTGTGTTTGAAATCCCGCGATATCTCGCGGGTCACGTGACTAGTCACAGCGGGGAGTGTCCTTTTCAGGACGCTGCCGGCCGTTGTCCTAGCAACTATGCAGTGTGACGGTGAGCCGCGCCCTCAACACTGCATAGTTGCTAGGACAACGACCGGCAGCGTCCTGAAAAGGACACTCCCCGCTGTGACTAGCCAGACTAGTCACGTGACCCGCGGGATTTCAAACACAGCGCGTCTCCTGGGATTCTCAGGACTCGCTCCCAGGAGACAAACCGCTGATCGGGGATTTTTCAAAACCACGCCCACTCCCGCGGGGAAAAGTGAGTGACAGCTCACAAAAGGCCCTCATTCCAAGGTAAGGAGGCCTATTAAAAAAAACAAAAAACGGATAGATACAGTACTATGGCTGCTGGTTTTAAACAGCAAAACTTGACAATTAGGGTGAACCTCCGCTTTAAAATGGGTGCAAAGGAAACAATTTCTGGAAGAGAGTTCTTTTCGATTTTGCATACTTATGCCCATAGTCTTTGAGCAACAGGGAACGTCCACCAGGTGTGTAGAAAGGTACCCAGGTCTGAACAGCCCAAAGGGGTTGCCAAAGATCACATGCGCTAATTGCCTTGGTGCGCTAATTGCCTTGCCTGCGTGAACATGATTTTGTGATGTCCCAAATTTGCACCCACTCATCATGTTCCAGTTCAGTGCGTAGATCGCATTCACATTTCCGTATATAATTTAGGGGCGTAGGAGGAGTACATTTAGAAAGCAAAGTGCAGTACAGAAGGAAAATTTCGGGGATTTTGGGTCATCCTTAAGCCTTGTACACACGGTCAGTTTATTGGACGAATTTCCGTCAGTTTTTTGTTTGATGCTAGTCTGAAATCAAAAGTGAAGAGGGTACTAACCATTCGAAAATTTGCAGAAAAATTTCGGACGACGGAATTCAACGTCACAAGTGACGTAATGTGTTGAATTGTTTTGTATGTGTCTTTCATTTCTGAGCATGCCTAGTCTTGCTCTTCCAGAAAATCAGATGCTATGGTCACATCAGACAAAACATTTCAAGCCTGCACATCAGATTTTTGTCTGCCGAAAGTTCGTAATCGGCTGTCAAAAGCAGCATACTAACGATCAGAAAAATCGGCAGATCGTTCATTGGACGACATTTATCTTCAGATTTTCTGACCGTGTGTACGGGCCTTAAAGGGGTTGTAAAGGTTCGTTTTTTATTTTCTAAATACAGTAGGTTCCTTTAAGCTAGTACATTGTTGGTTCACTTACCCTTTCCTTCCATTTCCCTTCTAAATGTTTTTTTTTCTTTGTCTGAATTTCTCACTTACTGTTGCTCCGCAAGAAGCTTGCCCCCATCATTTAAGCTCTTCTGGCTGGGGGTTAGTCAGCATGCTTGCCCTCTCCCTTGGGACTACATCCCACAGCGTCTTCCTGCAGGGAGAGGGCAAGCACGCTGACTAACCCCCAGCCAGAACGGCTTGGATGATGTGGGCAAGCTTACTGACAGCGTCTCCCCGCAGGGATGTAGTCCCAAGGGAGGGGGCGAGCATGCTGACTAACCCCCAGCCGGATGATGGGGGCAAGCTTACTGACAGCGTCTCCCCGCAGGGATGTAGTCCCAAGGGAGGGGGCGAGCACGCCGACTAACCCCCAGCCGGATGATGGGGGCAAGCTTACCGACAGCGTCTCCCTGCAGGGATGTAGTCCCAAGGGAGGGGGCATGCACGCTGACTAACCCCCAGCCAGAACGGCTCGGATGATGGGGGCAAGCTTACTGAGGAGGAACAGGAAGTGAGAAATTCAGACAAAGAAAAAAAACATTTAGAAGGGAAATGGAAGGAAAAGCTAAGTGAACCAACAATGCACTAGCTTAAAGGAACCTATTTAGAAAATAAAAAAACAAAGCTTTACAACCCTTTAACACTTAGATTCAAATGGACTAAACGATAGTCTCTCATCATGTAAGTGGGCAATAATATTTGCAACCAATTTTTTTATTTATATCATTTTAGAATAATGCACAATTGTTTTACTTTGTCAGGCAAATCCTTTTCATGTTCAGTCTTTTTATTTGTTTTCAAATCTATAAACAAGCAGACAATTGGCATAAGACAGGGGTCTCCAAACTTTTCAACACAAGGGCCACATTGTAGATTTTACAAGTATTCGGGGACCGAAAAAAAAAAAGAAGTTATGTATCTGATGGGGACGCCGCTGATGGGGACACCGGTGTCTCCATCAGCAGTGTGCCCATCAGTGGTGTCCTCATCAGTGTCTTCATCAGCAGTGACCCCATGTCCCCATCAGCGGTGCCTCCATCAGCAGTGTCCCCATCAGTGGTGTCCTCATCAGTGTCTTCATCAGCAGTGACCCCATGTCCCCATCAGCGGTGCCTCCATCAGCAGTGTCCCCATCAGTGGTGTCCTCATCAGTGTCTTCATCAGCAGTGACCCCATGTCCCCATCAGCGGTGCCTCCATCAGCAGTGTCCCCATCAGCAGTGACCCCATGTCCCCATCAGCGGTGTCCTCATCAGTGTCCCCATCAGCAGTGACCCCATGTCCCCATCAGCGGTGTCCTCATCAGTGTCCCCATCAGCAGTGACCCCATGTCCCCATCAGCGGTGCCTCCATCAGCAGTGTCCCCATCAGTGGTGTCCTCATCAGTGTCTTCATCAGCAGTGACCCCATGTCCCCATCAGCGGTGTCCTCATCAGCAGTGACCCCATGTCCCCATCAGCGGTGTCCTCATCAGTGTCCCCATCAGCAGTGACCCCATGTCCCCATCAGCGGTGCCCCCATCAGCAGTGTCTCCATCAGCAGTGACCCCATGTTACCATCAGCGGTGTCCTTATTAGTGTCCCCATCAGCAGTCACCCCATCAGCAGTCACCCCATGTCCCCATCAGCGGTGCCCCCATCAGCAGTGTCCCTATCAGCAGTGACCCCATGTCCCCATCAGCAGTGTCCTCATCGGTGTCCCCATCAGCAGTCACCCCATGTCCCCATCAGCGGTGCCCCCATCAGCAGTGTCCCTATCAGCAGTGACCCCATGTCCCCATCAGCAGTGTCCTCATCGGTGTCCCCATCAGCAGTGACCCCATGTCCCCATCAGCAGTGTCCCCATGTCCCTATCAGCGGTGTCCCCATCAGTATCCCCATCAGCAGTGACCCATGTCCCCATCCTCGGTGTCCCCATCAGCAGTGTCTCCATCATTGCTGATTGGGACACTGCTGATGGGCACACCGATGATGGGGACGCCACTGATGGGGGCGCCGCTAATGGGGGCGCCGCTGTTTGAAGTTACGATCCTTCCACAAGTGATGTCACAGGTGCGGCACCTCCCCCCTCTTCCCGCCCGCTGTTTGAATTAACGATCCTTCCACGAGTGTAGTGCGGGCGGGAAGAGGGGAGGTGCCGCGCCTGTGACGTCACTCGTGGAAGGATCGTAGCTTCAAACTGCAGGCGGGAAGAGGGGAGGTGATGCGCCTCAGTGGTCCAAGGCAGCAGCCAATGTTAAAAAAAACAGCGCGGCTTCCCTTGTTTAAAAAAAAACGCGTGGCAGCATAGACGGCTTTGTTTACACTGCGGGCCGGATAAAACAGACAAGTGGGCCGGGGTTTGGAGACCCCTGGCATAAGAGATAACACAGTGTCACAGTTGTACAACCCATCCGATGTGTAACAAGGTACTTCAAGGTATTTCATAAAATCATGGTACTAAATAGGGACAGATAAGCCATGGGATGTAAAAAATGTAATAGGCTAAAGGAGGGGTTGGTGAAAGATCTCATGGGAGAATCCAAAAGGTAGACTGTAATATCCTTCATTTTTTTGACACTGGGATGTACATTTGGCACCAGGGTCCGGCTTGTTGCCTTTGGATACGGTTTGGAAATTACTCAGTGCAATGACTATATAAACAATAAAAAAACAGAATACATTAATTAGATTAGACCAGACGCATGAGGATTGGTGTCACATTTGGATTTAAAAGAGGAAAGCATTCCAGGCCCATCAGGATAGCAAATATTGGAACGCAGGAAGTGCTTGATTTGTAGGCGACGAAGGAGTTAGCGGTGTGGGAATTTCCTTTTCCTGTTGCAAGGGAATTTTTTTTATTATAATGGTTTAACCTTAAAATAACTTCAATATACTCAGTAGTACACCACACTACAATCTGTTTCCATTTATTTCATCAACAAAAACTTGTTGCCAATGAAAGTTTTACTTCTGGATTACGATTTTCCCAAAAACATGCACATTACACTCCTTAGGATTTTTCACAGCCGGGAACAACATCCAACTTAAAACAATGTGTTCAACAAAAAATTGTCATCCTTGTCCTTGAATTGTTCTCCTTTTTACAACTGAAGGTAAGGATCTGCAATTGAAATTGCACATTTTCATAAAAAAATACTTTGGGCTGGATTCAGGTAGCTGCGCCCCTTCTTACGGCGGCGCAGCGTATCGTATTTACGCTGCGCCGCCGTAAGTTTGAGAGGCAAGTGCTGTATTCTCGAAGCACTTGCCTCCTGACTTACGGCGGCGTAGCGTAAATGGGGCCGGCGTAAGCGCGCGTCATTCAAATGATGTTGAGGGGGGCGTGTTTTTATTTAAATTAGGTTGACCCCGCGTATTTTACGCATGCGCCGTTCGTGAAAAAATCACAGTGCACATGATCGAAATTCCGACGCAAATCGTCATTTCTTTTGACGTGAACGTAAATTACGTCCAGCCCTATTCGCGAATGACTTACGCAAACGACGTAATAAATTCAAATTTCGAAGCGGGAACGACGTCCATACTTAACATTGGCTGCGCCACCTAATAGCAGGAGCAACCTTACGCCGAAAAAGCCTAACGTAAACGACGTAAATAAATTGCGCCGGCCGTACGTTCGTACGTTTGTGAATGAATGAAAACTTATATAGCGCAACACATGCGAACTTAATCGCCTATTGTGAATAGGCGTATCTAGGTAATTTGCATATTCTACGCCGAAAACAATGGAAGCGCCCCTAGCGGCCAACGTAATATTGCACACAATTCTACGCTGCCACATTCAAGTTACGTCGGCGGAGGAAGCCTATTTTTGTAGCGTATCTGCCTTTGAGAATCGGCGTAACGATACGCCGGCGCAGATTTGAAATTACGGCGGCGTATCTGGAGATACGCCGCCGTAAAAGCTTCCTGAATCTACCCCTTTGGATTTAAAAATTGGTCTGGACAGGATTTTCTTATTTCTCTGGAAACTAAAATAACACCTTGGCCGCTGTGCCTGGAAACAAAAATGACACCTTGGCCGATGTGCCCGGAAACAAAAATGACACCTTGGCCGCTGTGCCCGGAAACTAAAATAACACCTTGGCCGCTGTGCCGGGCTCGCCAGTTAAAGCGGGGTTCCAACCACAATTAGCATTTTTTAAATGTATGTCCTTTCATCATGCGTTTTTATAATAAATTTGCTGCGTTACTAAAATTTGTAATTCTTCTCAGCCAGTACTTCTGTCACACAGTCCATATAACATGGCTTCCTATGGGCCATGCTCACATCCCTGCATATTCCACCAGTGCACCTTTTTTCCTGTAGCAGGTTGTGTTTTTGGTTCCATAGACTTCAATAGAAATGCAGCAGAAATATATAAAAAAAAATGCAGTGGTTGCGTTTTTGATGCATTTCTTCTGCGTTTTTGCTGGTTTCTCCCACATGACAAAGCAACTCATGAGGATATCAACTGTCTGCTTATTAACCAGTGGCGGCTGGTGAAGTTTTATGATGGAGGGGCGCAATACCCCGCCCTTACACATTTGGTCCCTCCCACTTCTCATAAGCCACACCCCTTATAGAATCCACCACTCCGTCCCCTGTATTCCACTCAATGTCAGGAGTATACAGCTCAGCGTCACAGCACAGAGTATATAGCCCCAGCATCACAAATCATGGTATATAGCGCAGCCTTACAGATCGGTGCAAACAAACTAAAATATGACACTGTTAGTAATGAAGGACTCGAAATGGGCAGGAGATTACCAGAGACTGCGGACATACTGCACAAGATTACTAGAGACTGCGGACATACTGCACAGGATTACCAGAGACTGCGGACATACTGCACAGGATTACCAGAGACTGCGGACATACTGCACAGGATTACCAGAGACTGCGGACATACTGCACAAGATTACCAGAGACTGCGGACATACTGCACAAGATTACCAGAGACTGCGGACATACTGCACAGGATTACCAGAGACTGCGGACATACTGCACAAGATTACCAGAGACTGCGGACATACTGCACAAGATTACCAGAGACTGCAGACATACTGCAGGAGATTACCAGAGACTGCGGACATACTGCAGGAGATTACCAGAGACTGCGGACATACTGCAAAAGATTACCAGAGACTGCGGACATACTACACAAGATTACCAGAGACTGCAGACATACTACACAAGATTACCAGAGACTGCGGACATACTGCACAAGATTACCAGAGACTGCAGGAATTACTTGTCCTGCGACTTGGGACTTAAATGTTGCATGACAAGTCGTACCCCATGATTTCCAATGAGAACCGTTCATATCTGTGCGACTTCAAAGTGGTCCCTGCATTACTTTGGTCCCACTTTGATGCAACTTGAGGTCCGTAGACCTCGAGAATACACAGGCATTGCTTTAAGTCACATCAGAATTGCAGTAGAATTGTGCAACTTTCAGACTGCATTAGCCTGAAAGTCGCAAGATTCTGCCACAATTTTTTGGTGCGATTTTGCAGCGACTTGAAGCAATGCCTATGTATTCTGGAGGTCTATGGACCTCAAGTCACATCAAGGTGGGACAAAAGTAATGCAGGGACTACTTCAAAGTTGCACAGATATGAACAGTTCTCATTGGAAATCATCGGGTCCAACTTATCCTGCAACTTTCCAGTCCCAAGTCGCAGGACAATTTGCAAGCGGGGGGTGGGGTGGTGTTGACGGCCGATATTTTCCCTGCACATTAAGTATAAAAAGTATTTTTTTTTTAATAACTGGGGGGGGGGGGGTGGTCTGGTGGGGTAGTGTTACCGCCCGCTATTTGTGCTGTAATGAATTTTTACATAGAAAAGAAATGTTGTTAATAAATGGGTAAATTAATTATAAAAAAAAGATTTTTTTAATAACCGTTATTGGAAAAATCTTTTTTTATAATTCATTTACCCATTTATTAACAACATTTCTTTTCTATGTAAAAATTCATTACAGCACAAATAGCGGGCGGTAACACTACCCCACCAGACCACCCCCCCCCCCCCCCCCAGTTATTAAAAAAAAAAACTTTTTTTATACTTAATGCTGAATTGAATCAAATATAAAAAATAAACTGTTAATAAGCTTAATATATTTAACTAATATTAAATAAAAAAAAACATTGATTGGGGGGGGGGGGGTTGTTGCCTGGCATTATTTTCGCAGAATATTAAATATTAAAAAATATTTTAAAAAAATATTAAAAAATATATAAAAAAGAAATTGGATTAAGCGGGGGGGGGTGGAGGGTGGATGCCAGCCGCCGAATATTAGATAAAAAAAAGACTTTGAATAAGCGGGGGGTGGGGGGGGCCGCCGACTATTAGATAAAAAAGAGTTTGAAAAAGTGGGGGGACCGCCGCCGGCATTAGATGCAGAAAAATACTTTGAATAAGCGGGGGGGGGGGGGGTGCCGCCGAATATTAGATGCAAAAAAAGACTTTGCATAAGCGGGGGGGGGGGGGGGGGGCGGCCGCCCGAATACGAATCGTGGGAGGGGTTGGATGCTGCTGTGAAGCGGCCGCCGATGTAGAGACATGTAGGCTTACCTCTTCCACGGTCGGGCGCACTGAGCTTGAGCTGACCCGACGTCACCTTCTGTTTTTCAAGTGACGTCGGAACGAGCACAGAGACGGGCGGGTGCACACAGACAGTGTATGCACCCGCCCGGCCATAACAATACACTCCATCGCGCCGGAAGCAAGTGGCGCGATGGAGAACGCCACAAAGGCATATTTTTTGTGCCAATGTAGCACCGCGTCTGCAATCCCGTGATTGCACAGACGTGGCGCTACTCCTACAGCACTGTTCCCGGCGTCCGGCGCGCGGACACAGAGCACATAAGGCCCTTTTTTGGGGAAAAAAAAATTCTTAAAGGGACAGATTTAAAAACATTTTTTTTTTTTTTTTTACTGACTGTGGGATGGGGGGCGGCGCCCGGGCGCCCCTATGGACGGGCCGCCACTGTTATTAACCACTTGCCGACCGCGCTATAGCCAAATGACAGCTACAGCGTGGGCAGCGTGATCTGTGATTGCAGTGTCTGGAGGGCACTGCTGATCACAGATTGAGGCAAGGAGGAGAAGAGAGTTGGATAACCGTCTTCAATAAAAGGGACATTTACACTGATAATTAGGGCACTGATTATTAGTGCAGACCCAGCAGTGCTCCCTATCAGTGCAGTCCAGTAGTATATTTAGGTTTTGTGCTGCCTAGGCCTAACTAAACTCCTGCACCCCCTAATTTAAATAGGACACACCCCTTCCTGTCAATGCCACACCCCTTTCCATTTAAGACCTGCCCTGAAATTTTCTAGCGGGGACACTAGTTTGGAGGGCCTGGGGGGCAACGGATTCCCCTAATTTGTATAGATTTCCTCTCACTGTTTGGCTATGGGGCAGGAAGTGAAGGGAAATCTCTGCAATGAGACAGTGATAGTAAAAAATAAACTGACAGGGGCTATAACCCCCCCTTACTCTATTCAAAATGAAAAAAAAGTGTTGCCAATAGTTCTACTTTAAGCACAAATTTCTGATAATTTTATGGAGAGGACTAAGATATAACCATGCCAATGGTGCAGCAGAAAACATATAGCACAGTGAGAAAGGTTTGTGATCCAGGGTGATAGGACAGTCAAAATTAGAAGCAGCGCCGCATACCCCCCCCACAGTTGTGGAATGCCGCCTGCCCGCATACCGAAAGCAGTGCGGCCGCTTTATGGGGGCGCTAGACTAATTTGCCTCTCAGCCCAGTCCGCCCCGGAAGACCAACGCTACACTAAGGGTGGGGACTCTTTCTGTACTGCCCCCTGCTAAGTGCTGTCTTGTTGGCCTAGGCCAGGATACAGCACTGGTGCAGCCTATAAATGCCCATCAGTGTCATCCATCAGTGCAGCCTCACCAGTGCCGCCTCATCAGTGACCACTAGTGCAGCCTATAAATACCCATCAGTGCTGCCTCAGTGTCATCCATCAGTGCCGCCTCATTAGTGCCTATGAGTGCAGCCTATTAGTGGCGCTTCATGAGTGCACATCAGCGAAGGAGAAAAATTACCTATTTAAAAAAAACCCAGTGGTGATTAAATACTACCAAAAGAAAGTTCTATTTGTGTGAAAAAAAAAAAAAAAATGTTGTTTGGGTACAGTGTTGTATGACCGTACAATTGTCATTCAAAGTGCGACAGCGCTGAAAGCTGAAAATTGGCCTGGGCAGGAAGGGGGTGAATGTTCTCAGTAGGCCAGTGGTTACTTGTGGTTTTGGGTGGATGTGTGTCAATGCGGAGCACCTTGTCCGACAATGCAGCTAGCATCCAGGACCAAGTATTACATGTACTTTGTCCCATCCAGAACGGAATAGGTGATACTCCTCCTTCTCCTATTTGACAACACTGCTCCTTCATAGATACAGTACAATGAATGAGAAATGTCACCCTAGGAAAGAAAGCAGGTTACCGGCAATGATAATAAAGAAAAAAGAAGCCTGGCAGTGATAATAAAGAAGAAAAAGCCTGATAGAGAAAACTAAGGACAATGCCCGGATTCACATACATTGGCGCATATTTATGCCGGCGTAGCGTATCTAATATACGCTATTCTGACGTAGCGCAGAGAGGCAAGCACCGAATTCACTAAGCACTTGCCTCCCAAACTGCGCTGGGTACCCTCGGCGTAAGCCGTGGTAGGTGGAAGTGGGTGTGAGCCATGCTAATGAGGCGTGACCCCATGCAAATGATGGGCCGAGTGCCATACAAGTACTTAAAACTAACGGCGCATGCACCGTCCCGTGGACGTATCCCAGTGCGTATGCTCAGAATCACGTCGGAACTACTCCCTAAGATACGACCGATCACTGCCTACGACGTGAGCGTAACCTACGCCTAGTCATATTCACGTACAATGTAAACTACATAAGATATGACGGCTTTTGTTCCCTGGTCCATACCTTTGCATTGGTCGCGTCTCCTATATGGGGAATAACTTTACGCCGGACGTACGACTTACGCAAACCGCGTATATTATGCCCTGGGTGCAAGTATGTTCGTGAATCGACGTATCTCCCTCATTTCCATATTTGAATAGGAAATCAATGGGAGCGCCACTTGCGTCCAGCGTAAATATGCACCCACGATACGCCGGCGTAGGCAAGTTACGTTGGTCGCATGAAGCCTATTTTTAGGCATATCTCAGTTTGTGGGCACGGCGCATAGATACGACGGCGCATATTTTCACTTACGCGGCGTATCTCGAGATACGTCGGCGTAAGTGCTTTGTGAATCCATCCCATAGTTTGTTCTTGGTTTTTACATTTACATGTAGGAGAAGTTCACAGTGGGGTTTTAAAAATGGATAATTTAGCTTTAGCTAAATTCAGAAATGATTAAAAGGGGTTGTAAAGGTTTGCTTTTTATTTTCTAAATGGGTCCTTTAAAGCGGTTGAATAGTCCCCCAATTTTTTTTTATTAATCACCTGTAAAGCAAAAGGCATAATGAGCTAGTATACACCGCATACTAGCTCATTATGAAATACTTACCTTAGAACGAGGCATCGGTAACTTACCTGGTCCACACCGAGGGAGATGACATTTTGCCTAGGCATGTCTTCCAGGTTTGGCGGCTCCAGCGCTGTGAGTGGCTGGAGCCGCGATGTCGTCACTCCCGCACATGCGCACGGGAGACTTCTTCCCGGAAAGGTCCGGCATCTGCCAGGCCTTAAGCCAAGAATACCATGTGCGCATGCGCCGCTGCAGTCAGTGGCTCATTGCGAGGAGAATATCTCCTAAACTGTAAAGGTTTAGGACATATTTTTTTTACCTATAGGTAAGCCTTATCATAGGCTTACCTGTAGGTACAAGTCCAAAAACGGACTATACAACCACTTTAAGCTAGTGCATTGTTGGTTCACTTACCTTTTCCTTCGATTCCCATCTAAATGTTTTTTTTCTTTGTCTGAATTTCTCACTTCCTGTTCCTCCTCAGTAAACCTGCCCCCATCATCCGAGTCATAATCAGCATGCTCCCCCCCTCCCTTGGGACTACATCCCTGCAGGGAGACGCTGTCAGTAAGTTTGCCCCCATCATCCGAGCCTTTCTGGCTGGGGGTTAGTCAGCATGCTCGCCGCCTCCCTTGGGACTACATCCCTGCAGGGAGACGCTGTCAGTAAGCTTGCCCCCATCATCCGAGCCGTTCTGGCTGGGGGTTAGTCAGCGTGCTCGCCCCCTCCCGTGGGACTACATCCCTGCAGGGAGACGCTGTCAGTAAGTTTGCCCCCATCATCCGAGCCTTTCTGGCTGGGGGTTAGTCAGCATGCTCGCCGCCTCCCTTGGGACTACATCCCTGCAGGGAGACGCTGTCAGTAAGCTTGCCCCCATCATCCGAGCCGTTCTGGCTGGGGGTTAGTCAGCGTGCTCGCCCCCTCCCGTGGGACTACATCCCTGCAGGGAGACGCTGTCAGTAAGTTTGCCCCCATCATCCGAGCCTTTCTGGCTGGGGGTTAGTCAGCATGCTCGCCGCCTCCCTTGGGACTACATCCCTGCAGGGAGACGCTGTCAGTAAGCTTGCCCCCATCATCCGAGCCGTTCTGGCTGGGGGTTAGTCAGCGTGCTCGCCCCCTCCCGTGGGACTACATCCCTGCAGGGAGACGCTGTCAGTAAGTTTGCCCCCATCATCCGAGCCTTTCTGGCTGGGGGTTAGTCAGCATGCTCGCCGCCTCCCTTGGGACTACATCCCTGCAGGGAGACGCTGTCAGTAAGCTTGCCCCCATCATCCGAGCCGTTCTGGCTGGGGGTTAGTCAGCGTGCTCGCCCCCTCCCGTGGGACTACATCCCTGCAGGGAGACGCTGTCAGTAAGTTTGCCCCCATCATCCGAGCCTTTCTGGCTGGGGGTTAGTCAGCATGCTCGCCGCCTCCCTTGGGACTACATCCCTGCAGGGAGACGCTGTCAGTAAGCTTGCCCCCATCATCCGAGCCGTTCTGGCTGGGGGTTACTCAGCGTGCTCGCCCCCTTCCTTGGGACTACATCCCTGCAGGGAGACGCTGTCAGTAAGCTTGCCCCCATCATCCGAGCCGTTCTGGCTGGGGGTTAGTCAGCGTGCTCGCCCTCTCCCTTGGGACTACATCACAGCGTCTCCCCGCAGGGATGTAGTCCCAAGGGAGGGGGCGAGTACGCTGACTAACCCCCAGCCAGAACGGCTCGGATGATGGCGGCAAGCTTACTGAGGAGGAACAAGAAGTGAGAAATTCAGACAAAGAAAAAAAAACATTTAGAAGGGAAATGGGAGGAAAAGGTAAGTGAACCAACAATGCACTTGCTTAAAGTGAAGGTTCACCCAAAAACGTAATTTTTAACATTAGATTGATGCTCATTTTGTCAAGGGGAATCGGGTGTTTTTTTTAAATCGAAGCAGTACTTACCGTTTTAGAGAGAGATCTTCTCCGCCGATTCCGGGTTTGGGATGCTATTTGATTGACAGGCTTCCGACGGTCGCATACATCGCGTCACAATTTTCCGAATGTAGCCGAACGTCGGTGCGCAGGCGCCGTATAGAGCCGCACCGACGTTCGGCTTCTTTCGGCTACTCGTGACGCGATGTATGCGACCGTCGGAAGCCTGTCAATCAAATAGGAACGCCCAGTCCCGAAGACCATACCCGGAAGCGGCGGAGAAGATCGCTCTCTAAAACGGTAAGTACTGCTTTGATTTAAAAAAAAACACCCGATTCCCCCAGACAAAATGAGCATCAATCTAATGTTAAAAATTGTTTTTCGGGTGAACTCCCGCTTTAAAGGAACCTATTTAGAAAATAAAAAACAAACCTTTACAACCCCTTTAAGCGTATCCCGCCACGTTTTCCTAAAAGGAATAGAAGAAGTTCACGATTGTAAAGCACTTGGCCCGTCTGATTAAGAGGAGGCCAAAGTTACATTTTTATTGTCCTTCTAAATAAACCAAAGCTGTAGTTTAGGTTTGCTTGCCCTTCAAGCCGCTACTTTATGGCACCTCGGCAGCTTGTGGATGAGTCACCATTGTTCTCAACGCCCTGAGTGAAAGAAACTGCAGGAGACGAGTGAATACTGTAGAACTTTATTCAGTGCTTAAGACTAGTTACATAGTTACTCATAAAAAACATTTAGACTTCATAACCCAAAAAATAAAATAAACACTTTGTTTAACCTGATTTCAAACTTATCGCCACAAGTAAATGATGTACAACACGTTGCAGGTCTCAAGCAGGGAAGTTATGGGAGGGCAATGCAGGCCGTAACAGAAAAGTAGAAAATAAAGAAATGCTCAACTTGAAAAAGGGCAAAGAGAGGCTTAGGATCCCTGCTAGGGAACAGACTTCTTCAAAAATGGCTGACACAATTTCTAACATTGTGACTACGGACAAGTATGACTCAACACACGGGAAAAAAAAAAATGGACAACATTAAGAGGTGACGGCTACATGGGCCATATAAATAGTGGCCAGCTGAACTGAGGCAGCAACGTGCATCATCGGGGTGCAGGAGCGGGACATGGCTTCAGTGCATCAATATGGAGGCATTTTAAAAAAAATGGCAGAAAAAGGCGCAAAAGGCATTTAACAGTGCAAAGAAAAAGGCGCAAGGCTTCAAAGGTTATCCATAGTGTTAACAAAAGGTAGAGACTTTGGGTGTGTTGGTGGGGGGGGGGGGGGGGGGAGAGCAGGAGCCAATGTTTTTTTCAAAACGTGGCCTTTCATTACCTGAGCTCATAACGGCTGATGGCTCAAGTGACGTTGTTCAAAATGGCTGACCTTTGTTATGCATAACTGGACCACAACGGTGATCTGACCTGCAGGCGAAAATGTACCATGGCAGGATAACCCCCCAGGATTGATAACAATTCTGAAATCAGCAGGTTTTAACCTAATAAAATGAATGTCTCTGTTTTTTTTTTAAAAATAATTAAAAAAATTAATTTAAAATATATTACATCGATTTTGACTCTTCAACCATTGGTGGTCATCAGAAAAGATAGAAGCCCACCTATCTGATTACAACTTACCAAAAAAACAAAAGATGACTTGGTTTAAAATTAGTGTTCAAAATGGCCTCCGAGATGAGGGAGGCCTACGTCTGTCTGTCTGGCTCCGATCTTCAGACGTAATTAGTGTTCTAAGTGGAAGGTTATTTTAGGCAAGCGGTCACCACCGACGAAGCGTCTCCTAAAGACGATCCAACCTTACGACCTTCGAGACCACTGCGGGAGACCTTTTCTTTGTTTAGATCCGTTAGTGTTAACACTGGTCACCACTACAAGCGCTGACACGACAGACTCCACCTTGAATCATAGCAGCCAATCTCTGACTCCTTTCTGATTCAAAATGGCAAAAAAAGTAAAGGCAAGAAGCTCCACAGTTCAAAAATGGCTTAGCCTGAGAAGGCTATGGCATAGAAGCATTTTGGTCCGCGCAGGATCAAAACGGGGGCATATTTTAAGAGATACTCATTGTTCAATATAGCCACTCCTGGCAAGCTTTGGCATGACTGACTCCATCTTGACACAGGTCATGCAGTCCTTCAAGAAAACCTTTCTAAGACGGTCCATTGAAAAGCTAAAAACGGCAGTCCCTTTAGCCAGGTACTGAGCTGGCTCCTCCCCGCGCTCACCGTACTGTTCTTCCTCACTCAGCAGGCTCCATTGGGTGGATGGAGCATACTCTGGTAGAGATCAGAACGAAGAAATCGTGGGTAGGAATCGCGTTCCATCAGGCCGTAAATTCTTCGCTGAGCTTCATCAAATGATGAGCGTGTGGGGACTAGAAGGTTGTGTTCGGTTAGCTCCCTTGTGTTGGAGTCCAAATTGATCTGCAGAAAGGAGAGATTTTAAGATAATTATAGGAAAAAGTATTTTGAAATGTTTTAAGTTTGAGAAGATCCATCCTGAACTTGTATCTCTATGGGCATTCAAAATAAATCGGGTGGCGCTGAAAACACCATGTAACAGATAGCCGACACACTCCGCATACATTAACCACCTCCCACTGCACATATATGGCCAGGTGGGAGCTTCCTCCTGAGTGGACGTTCAGGAACGTCCCTCAGAAGGAGGGGGATCCAGCGCGCGTATTCCAGCGCAGCGCCGCGATCCCAATGCGTTCGTGTCACCCGGACACGGCACATCTCCGATCGGCAGGAGGGCTCTGTGATTGGCCCTCCTGATCACATGATGGCTGTGTCCAATCACAGCCATCATGTGATGTAAATAGAGAGCCGGTTGCTAGGTGATCGGCTCTCCTCTCCTCACACGGAAGTTGTCAGTGAGGAGAGCTGATCCCTGCAGCCGGCCGGTGATCAGTGAGTATGAGCGTTTTTTTTACAGCTTTTTACACACTGATCACCGGCCTAGTGTCCCCACAAACATGTCACCACAATAATGTCCCCACACAATAAAAAATATGTGTATGTCCCAGTAAAATCACATGTCTCAATGATTATCTGCATACATATGTCCAGGATCTCCTGCGCACATCTGTACATGATCATCTGCGTACATCTGTCCGTGATCACACAAACCAATTACTATACACTTAAGAGGATTTTTTTTTACCAAAGACATGTAGCAGAATACATTTTGGCTTAAATTTATGTCAAAATTAGTTTTTATTGGATTATTTTTTTAAATAGAAAAAGTAGAAGATATTGGGGTAGATTCAGATAGATTAGCGAATCTTTAGATCCGCGTAACCTATCTGATTTACGATCCGCCGGCGCAAGTTTTTGAGGCTAGTGCTTTATTCAGAAAGCACTTGCCTCAAAACTTGCGGCGGCGTATCGTAAATCCCCCGGCGGAATTAAAATTCCGCGGCTAGGGGGCGTCTACAATTTAAATCAGGTGCGTCCCCGCGCCGATCCAACAGCGCATGTGCGGTCCGCGATTTTTCCCAGCGTGCATTGCTCCAAATGACGTCGCTAGGACGTCATTGGTTTCGGCGTGAGCGTAACTTGCGCCCGGCCGTATTCTGAATCGACTTACGCAAACGACGTAAAAATTCAAAACTCGGCGCGGGAACGACGCCCATACTTAACATAGGATACCCCTCACATAGCAGGGGTAACTATACGCCGGAAAAAGCCAAACGCAAGCGACGTAAAAAAAAAGCGACGGGCGGGCGTTCGTTTCTGAATCGGCAGAACTCCTCATTTGCATATTCGTTGCGTACAAAAAAACGAAACGCCACCTAGCGGCCAGCGGGAGATTGCAGCCTAAGATCCGACGGTGTAAGTCACTTACACCTGTCGGATCTTAGGGAGATCTATGCGGAACCTGATTCTATGAATCAGCCGCATAGATCCGACCATCGGAACTCAGAGATACGACGGCGTATCAGGAGATACGCCGTCGTATCTGTATCTGAATCCGGGCCATTGTTTTTTTTCCAACTTTCCACTTTTCTTTTTGCTTGTATCGCAAAAAATAAAAACCGCAGAGGTGATCAAATACCACCAAAAGAAAGCTCTATTAGTGTGAACAAAATGATAAAAAATGTATTTGGGTACCGTGTTGCATGACCGCGCAATTGTCATTGAAAGTGCGAGCACGCTGAAAGCTGAAAATTGGCCTGGGAAGGTGCAAGGTTGCAAATTCATAAAGGGGAACTTTTTGCCCCCGAAAAATCGGTCTTCTCATGTTCTTCATATATGCTGGGAAATAAAACACACTTCATATACTTTCCACAATTTAAGGCAAGAGTCTAAAGAGTGATAAGAGTATAAATCAATCACTACACAGATGAGAACAAATGGCTGCCTATGGTGTGATCTACATAATCAGCATGCTACTGCATTCTTTTGTGTAGTTTACCCCATAGGGTGCTAACAGCGGTCAACTGGTGGCATTGGCTCTGAGGCAGAGCTTTCACTTTTTTAAAGATTAAAATGGATGACAGGTTTACATTAAAGTAGAGCTTAAAGCGGGGGTTCACCCGTACATAAAACTTTTTCCCCTTAGATTCCTGCTCGTTTTGTCTAGGGGAATCGGCTAGTTGTTTTAAAATATGAGCATTACTTACCGTTTACGAGATGCATCTTCTCCGCCGCTTCCAGGTATGGGCTGCGGGAATGGGCGTTCCTTCTTGATTGACAGTCTTCCGAGAGGCTTCCGACGGTCGCATCCATCGCGTTACGATTTTCCGAAAGAAGCCGAACGTCGGTGCGCAGGCGCAGTATAGAGCCGCACTGACGTTTGGCTTCTTTCGGCTACTAGTGACGCGATGGATGCGACCGTCGGAAGCCTCTCGGAAGACTGTCAATCAAGAAGGAACGCCCGCTCCCGAAGACCCATACCCGGAAGCGACGGAGAAGATGCATCTCGAAAACGGTAAGTACAGCTCATATTTTAAAACAACTAGCCGATTCCCCTAGACAAAACGAGCAGGAATCTAAGGGGAAAAGAGAAAAAAAAAAACATCATTGGGTGAACTCCCGCTTTAAAGGCAATTTTTGTATTTTGGATATAGTAAGGGAGGGTTAAAATCCCTCAGTTTTTTGCCATATGTGTCTCATTTGGTAGATTTTCCTTCACTTCATGTCCCAAAACAGAAAGGGAGAGGAAACCCCTCCAAACTGAGGGTTGTCACCAGAATTAGTGTCCCGCGATCGGGTTACAGAGCTGAAGAACGGGGAGATGTCAGTGTAAACACAACATCTCTCTGTTCTTCCTAGTGACATGTCACTGATTGTCTGATCCCTGTCATCTGGAGCAGCGATCAGTGACGGGGTCACTCATAGCCACGCCCCCAAACAGTTACAAACGCCCCCGAACAGTTACAATCACTCCATAGGACACACATAACCCCTTCAGCGCCCCCTACAGGTTAACTCTCACTGTAATTTTTACAGTAATCAGCGCATTTTTATAGCAAGGCAAGCAAAGGGCCCCATCTGGCCCGCGGGCCGCAGTTTGGAGATCTTGTGACATATGTCGGAATGGATCCATGAAAACCTGGCCTCAGAGGGAGTGGGTTTAATGATGCTGTATGCCATTTAACCCAAAAGACTTAGGACATCTTGTGGCAGAAAAAGATACTGCAGAGTACAATTCTGGATTGAAGCGAAGTACTGTGATAATTTATTTTCCATTTAATTTCTTCTTCTAATGGGCTATTCAATTTGTATTTGTTTTTGACTGAATGTCTGCTTTAACAGATAGGCAATTAGTATTAGGTCATCTTTTTGTCACTGCTCTTCTTTCATTGGATAAACTGCATATTTAGTTTTTTTTGTTTGCAATAATTTTTATTGGCAGATTTCAGATGATACATACAAAACAAAACGGTTAAAAATGTGAAAAGTTATACAGTAGTTGAAAAAAAAAACATTCAATTTAATCAGCCAATGGTGACATTTAAAATAGTAAAATGCCTATAAAGGAACGTGGCTTCTACACCCCCGTCATAGTAACTGCTACTTATCAGATCATTTTCCAAATAGCTAGTCCGGGGGTGCAAAAGTTCACCTCCAAGAAGGATAAAAATGTAAAGAGAGAAGAAAAAAAAAAAAAAGTATATAGGAGTATTCTGTGCAATGAAAAAGCTTGATACCAACATTCCAGGAGCGCCTTCGGACCTTAAAGGGGTTGTAAGGGTTAAAAAATAAACATACCATACTTACCTCCACTGTGCAGTTCGTTTTGCACAGTGTGGCCCCGATCCTTGTCTTCTGGGGGTCCCTCAGCGGCTGTCTTGGCTCCTCCCCGCAGGAGCTAACCCCCTTCTGGGGAGCTCTCTCAAGGGGGTTAGCTTGCGGGCGTGCTCCCGTGTGATACAGTGGCAGCCATAGCTGCCAAGTGTATCACTCAGCCCTGATGCGCCGTGTCATTCATTTGATTGACAGCAGTGGGAGCCAATGGCTGCGCTATCAATATCCAATGAAGAGCCGCCTCAAGCTGGGGGAAAGCATCGCACAGGGTTTCGTGGCCCAGGTAAGTAAAGGGGGGGGGGGGGGGGGTCAGAGAGTACAAGGTGTTTTTTCATCTTAATGCATAGGATGCATTAAGGTGAAATAACACAAAGCTTTACAACCCCTTTAAGAGTTCCCCGTAAGATAGGGGACCCAGAGTTTCTATTTCTTTTCAAACTGGGGTATTTTTTCAATAAGTAATCATTAGTATCAGTAGGAGGAATAGTGTCCCATTATTGGTGTCAGTGGGAGGAATAGTGTCCCATTATTGGTGTCAGTGGGAGGAATAGTGTCCCATTATTGGTGTCAGTGGGAGGAATAGTGTCCCATTATTGGTGTCAGTGGGAGGAATAGTGTCCCATTATTGGTGTCAGTGGGAGGAATAGTGTCCCATTATTGGTGTCAGTGGGAGGAATAGTGTCCCATTATTGGTGTCAGTGGGAGGAATAGTGTCCCATTATTGGTGTCAGTGGGAGGAATAGTGCCCCATTATTGGTGTCAGTGGGAGGAATAGTGTCCCATTATTGGTGTCAGTGGGAGGAATAGTGTCCCATTATTGGTGTCAGTGGGAGCAATAGTGTCCAATCATTGGTGTCAGTGGGAGGAATAGTGTCCCATTATTGGTGTCAGTGGGAGGAATAGTGCCCCATTATTGGTGTCAGTGGGAGGAATAGTGTCCCATTATTGGTGTCAGTGGGAGGAATAGTGTCCCATCATTGGTGTCAGTGGGAGGAATAGTGTCCCATCATTGGTGTTAGTGGGAGGAATAGTGTCCCATCATTGGTGGTAGTGGGAGATATTGTGCTTCATTGCTGGTATCAGTTGGCAGACTCGTGTCTTATATCTTTGGAAGTAGTGACCCAAGGGCCAGATAAAAAGGCAGGCAAGTTTGGAGACCACTGGTTTAGATCAAAGCATATTCATGTGTTAGAATGGCCCAGTCAAAGTCCAGACCTAAATCCAATTGAGAATCTGTGGCAAGACTTGAAAATTGCTGTTCACAGACGCTCTCCATCCAATCTGACAGAGCTTGAACTATTTTGCAAAGAAGAAGGATGGGCAAAGATGTCCCTCTCTAGATGTGGGAAGCTGGTAGAGACATCCCCAAAAAGACTTGCAGCTATAATTGCAGTGAAAGGAGGTTATGCAAAGTATTGGCTGAATACAAATGTACACCACACTTTTCACATATTTATAAAAAAAAAAAATATTGTTTTCCTTCCACTTTGCAATTATGTGCCACTTTGTGTTGGTCTATATCCCAACAAAATACATTTACATTTTTGGTTGTAACATGACAAAATGTGGAAAATGTCAAGGGGTATGAATACTTTTTCAAGGCACTCTATGTACAATGAAAGGATTTTAACCACTTCTATACCAGGCACTTATACACCTTCCCGCCCAGACCAATTTTTAGCTTTCAGCACTGTTGCACTTAAAATTACAATTGCGCGGTCATGCTTCACTGTACCCAAACTAAATTTTTATCATTTTGTAGTACCCACAAATAGAGCTTTCTTTTGGTGGTATTTGATCACCTCTGGGATATTTATTTTCTGCAAAAAAATAAATAAAAAAGTACAGAAAATTTAGAAAAACAACGTTTTTTTTGTTTCTGTTATAAAACATTGTAAATAAGTACGTTTTCTCCTTCACTGATGGGCACTGATGGTACTGCACTGACGGGCACTGATAAGGCGGAACTGATGGGCACCGATGAGGTGGCATTGATGGGCACTAATATGCGGCACTGATGGGCGGCACGGATGGGCACGGATAGGCGGCATGGATAGGCGGCACGGATGGGCACAGATAGGCGGCATGGATGGGCACAGATAGGCGGCACGGATGGGCACAGATAGGCGGCATGGATGGGCACAGATAGGCGGCATGGATGGGCACAGATAGGCGGCATGGATGGGCACTATCGTATGTGTTGTACTAATGGATGCCAATCAGTGCCAAACAATGCCTGCCAATCAGTGATGCCCATTGTGGGCACTGATTGGCATCCATTGCGGCACTGATTGGCATCCATTTTTTGTGTCCTCCTCATCCCTGGTGGTCTAGTGGGCATCCCCTGGTGGTCCAGTGGGCATCCTCGGGGGGGGGGGGGGCAGTGCTGATAATCGATCAGCACAAACCCCCCCGTCACAGGAGCAGCTGATCGGCTCTCCTATACTCGCGTCTGACAAACGCGAGTGAGGAAAAGCCGATTAACCTGCTTTTCCTATTTACATTGTTATCAGCCGTGGTTGGACACGGCTGATCACGTGGTAAAGAGTCTCCGTGAGAGACTCTTTACCGAGATCGGTGTTGAGGGGTGTCAGACTCACACCCTGCAACAACGATCGCCGCGATGCGCACCCCCGGGGGCTCGCAGCGGCTCAGAATCCCGAGGACCTCATATGACGTCCACTCAGGATTCTACAACCACTTTGCCGACGTCAATCTGTCATTGGCGGGCGGCAAGTGGTTAAACAAAATTTCTTGCAGATTCCTACCTTTTGTTTATTCTGGAGAAATCCCTGTGTGTTTCTCTGTGTCCACGTGGGAAGTGAATCTACTGGGAGTGGTTTCACAATTATCAATCCGCTGCTGCACATGCAGGGCTCTAATTAGGAAAATTGCAGGGCCTGCATCCCCTTAGCCATGATTTCCTATTGAAAGTACCTCATCAAAAATGAAATTTTTGTTGCAGTGGATGCCTGAAATCTGACTTGTATCTTAGTGCAGACTTCTGGGAAAATCAGTGAGCCAATCACACAAGCAGGAAATGAAGTTTCTGGGGGGTGGTCAGTACACATTCTATGTACAGAACACCTCCAGGTAGCCATATTACATTGCATATACAGAAAATTACAGAGCTGCAGATTGAAATGGAAAGGTAATTTTTTAATAACACTCAATTCAAATATTATTTGTGTCACAATTGTATGCGCTGTATTATTTTTTCCCCGCATGAAAGTGGAGTTACCCTTTAATAGGACTAAATTATCTTTGGCATGTTCCAATGAGCAATGTGTGTTTGAAATGTAGAACTGCGGAGCTCCACTTTAAATTTGGAGACAAATGGGATTTAGCCAGCAGGAATACACACACCCAGTTTAATAACCGTGGCGGCTTTATGGTGGATTGTGCCTCAGGAAGTGCGATGACTAAGTTTTCCTCCAACACGTAGGCAGGCAGGTCAAGTTAAAACTGAAAGCCAAAACAAATAACCGCAAAGAGACCAAATAAGAAATGCTGCCTTTCTTTAGGGACCAACAGCGCTTGCCAAATAGTTTTTGCTTAATAATTAAAGTGTATGTCAAGCCAAAATCTCTCTTCAGTTCTGGATACAGTAAGGAAGGATTAAAACCCCTGTTGGGTTTTTACTGGTGTCTGGGTTTCTTTAACCACCTCAATATCGGGCACTTACACCCCCTACCTGCCCAGGCCAATTTTCAGCTTTCAGTGCTGTGGCTGTTTAACCACTTAAGACCCGGACCTTTATGCAGGTAAAGGACCTGGCCAGTTTTTGCGATTCGGCACTGCGTCGCTTTAACTGACAATTGCGCGGTCGTGCGGCTCTCAAACAAAATTGGCGTCCTTTGCGGTTTTTATTTTTTGCGCTATAAACAAAAATAGAGCGACAATTTTGAAAAAAAATCAATATTTTTTACTTTTTGCTATAATAAACACCCCCCAAAAATATATAAAAAAACTTTTTTTTGGGAGGGGGGTGTATAGGATATAGATAACGATGTTTACCCATTATTATAATGTTTTTGATATGTGATATATTGTTAAATGGAATTGTTGAAAAATCAAAAAAAATGTTGATAATAAAAAAAAAGAAACATGTAGGGACCATTGTTATTTCCATTGTTGAGGCACCATTATAATCCCAATTCCCACCCCCCCCTTTTTGCTTCAATTATTATTCGGGATGAGGTGCCATATCTTCTGAGGACACTCGAGCCACACCCTCCTTTTTTTTCAGTGGTGATTAAATACCACAAAAAGAAAGTTCTATCAGTCTCAAAAGTGTTGCATGGCCGTGCAATTGTCATACAAAGTGCGACAGCACTGAAAGCTAAAAATTGGCCTGGGCAGGAAGGGGGTGAAAGTGTCCGGTATTGAGGTGGTTAAAGCAGAACTAAAAGGCAAAACTTTCTTCATTTTGGAAAGGAAAGTTATACCTTCTATCAGGTTTTTTTTTTTTTTTATGTCTTACTGGGGAGATTTGCCTTCACTTCCTGCCCCATGGCCAAAACAGGAAGTGGGAGAAAATCCTTCCAAAGTGAGGGAATCCCTGGTTGTCACCAGAACTAGTCTCCCCATTGGAAGATTTTCCCTCTATTCCAGTTCTAGCTACAACCCAGAGTTTGGGATTTTATTTTAAGTGGTAATGATAAACAAGATGTATTGAGAGGGCAAATCTCCCTAATGGGCACACAGACAGCAACAAAAACCTGGAGCTGGAGAATTCAACTGATTGCCAAGAGTTCCACATAAATGAATTCTGCCAATTACCGAAAAGTCTTTGGATGGGACCCCTGCGATGGTTAGAGATGTGAATGATGGAATAGCAGCTTGTATGGCGTTATCTTACAATCATTTGTAGTCGGGAACACATGAGAACTGAGGGCCAGATTCACAAAGGAGATACTCCGTCGCATCTCTCAGAGTATCTATGCGACTGATTCATAGAATCAGTCGCATAGATATCCATAAGATCCGACAGGTGTAATTGTTTTACACTGTCAGATCTTAGGATGCAGTACAGCGGCCGCCGCTGGGGGGGAGTTTGCGTCGTAAACCAGCATCGGGTATGCAAATTAGGAGTTACGGCGATCCACAACGGTTTTTCGCGTTCGCTACGTCGCTGCTAGTCTAGTTTCCCGTCGCAAATTTAGTCGTCGTTTTGGGTGCCCTAACTTTACACAGCACACGTATGTGCTGTATAAAGTATAGCCGTCGTTCCCGCGTCGAAATTTAACCACTTCCAGACCTTAGGTGTTTTTCAGATTCGGTGTTTGCAAGACTAAAACATTTTTTTCTGCTAGAAAATTACTTAAAACCCCCAAACATTATATATTTTTTTTTTTCTAACACCCTAGAGAATAAAATAGTGGTCATTCCAATACTTTTTGTCACACCGTATTTGCGCAGCGGTCTTACAAGCGCACTTTTTTTGGAAAAAATTCACTTTTTTGAATTAAAAAATAAGACAACAATAAATTTGGCCCAATTGTTTTATATATTTTGAAAGATAATGTTACGCCGAGTAAAATGATGCCCAACATGTCACGCTTAAAAATTGCGCCCGCTCGTGGCATGGCGTCAAACTTTTACCCTTAAAAATCTTGATAGGCGACGTTTAAAAAATTCTACAGGTTGCATTTTTTGAGTTACAGAGTAGGCCTAAGGCTAAAATTATTGCTCTCGCTCTAACGATCGCGGCGATACCTCACTTGTGTGGTTTGAATACCGTTTTCATATGTCGGCGCTACTCGCGTATGCGTTCGCTTCTACGCGCGAGCTCGTCGGGACGGGGCGCTTTAAAAACATTTTTTTTTGCTTTTCGCATTTATTTTTATTTATTTTAGAATTTTTAACACTGAAAAAAAAAAAAAAAAAAAAATTATCACTTTTATTCCTATTACAAGGAATGTAAACATCCCTTGTAATAGAAAAAAGCATGACAGGTCCTCTTAAATATGAGATCTGGGGTCAAAAAGACCTCAGATCTCATATTTGGGCTTAAATGCAAAAAATAGAAAAAAAATAAAAAATGTCATTTTTTCAAATGACCAAAAAAAAATTTGTCTCTTTAAGAGGCTGGGCGGGACTGACGTTTTGACGTCACTTCCGCCCAGCCGAGCTATGGGGACGGGCGAAGGAGATTTTTCCTTCAGTCCCGTCCCCGCTCACCAGCCGACAGCATCCGATCGCCTCCGCCGCTACCGACGGCTCCGGTAAGCGGCGGAGGGCACGGGAGAGCGGCGGGAGGGGGGGGGGGCCCCTCTCCCGCCACCGATAACGGCGATCTCGCGGTGAATCCGCCGCGGAGACCGCCATTATCGGATTCCAGACCGCGCACCCTAAAGATGGATACCTCGGTTGTGACAGCAGCTGCTGCCGTTACCGAGATATCCGTCTTTAAAAATAGGACGTACATCGTCGTGCGCAGGTCTGGAAGTGGTTAAAAATTCACTTCGTTTGCGTAAGACGTCCGGGAATACGGAAGTACGCTACGCACGTCGCCGTTTGAAAAAATGACGTCAGTTCGTGCAAAGCACGGCGGGAATTTCAGAACGGAGCATGCGCAGTAGGTCCGGCGCGGGAGCGCGCCTAATTTAAATGGCACACGCCCCTTTAAATTACGCGGGCTTACGCCGGAGGCCGCCAGCGTAGGTTTTCATTGCAAGTGCTTTGTGAATCAGGCACTTGCGATGAAAAATTGCGGCGGTGTAACGTATCTAACGTATCTTCGCCGCACTTCTACGTGAATCTGGCCCTGAATGCTTATTTACTTGAATGAAAAAATGAAGATGAGAGTGAACGTAAAATTTCCCACGCCAACGCATCGAAAGATAACCAGAAGAATGCATTAGAACCATGAGCAGAGTGAAGAATTTAGAAATGTTTTAACCACTTAAGCCCCGGACCATTTGGCTGGCCAAAGACCAGGCCACTTTTTGCAATTCGGCACTGCCTTGATTTAACGGACAATTGCGCGGTCGTGCGACGTGGCTCCCAAACAAAATGGACGTCCTTTTTTTCACACAAATAGAGCTTTCTTTTGGTGGTATTTGATCACCTCTGCGGTTTTTATTTTTTGCGCTATAAACAAAAATAGAGCGACAGTTTTGAAAAAAATGCAATATTTTTTACTTTTTGCCATCACCAAAAAATAAGTAAAAAAAAAAAATGTCTTCATCAGTTTATAAGCATTTATTGATTGGTTTGCGCAAAAGTTATAGCGTCTACAAAATAGGGGATAGTTTTATGGTATATTAGTTTTACTAGTAATGGCGGATTTTTATCATGACTGCGACATTATGGCGGACACATCGGACACTTTTGACACCATTTTGGGACCATTGCCATTTTTACAGCGATCAGTGCTATTAAAATGCACCGATTACTGTAAAAATTACACTGGCAGTTAAGGGGTTAACCTGTAGGGGCCGCTGAAGGGGTTAAGTGTGACCTATGGAGTGCTTCTAACTGTTAGGGGGCGTGGCTGATCGCTGCTCCCGATGACAGGGAACATTTGATCAGTGACATGTCACTAGGAAGAACGGGGAGATGTTGTGTTTACAATGACATCTTCCCGTTCTTCAGCTCTGTGACCCAATCGCGGGACACCGGCAAACATCGAGTTGCGAGCTACTTGCCGACCAGCCGCCGCAGTTATATGGCGGCAGGTCGGCTCCCCTGCACGAGAGCCCGTAGCTATACGTCGCTCCCTGAAGTGCCCCCCGCTCGTCCCTGATCCCGACGTGTGTGCCCGGCGGGCGCGATCGCCGCCGGACACCCGCGATCGCTCGTTACAGAGCGAGGACCGGGAGCTGTGTGTGTAAACACACAGCTCCCGGTCCTGTCAGGGGAGAAATGCCTGACCGTCTTTTCATACAATGTATGAACAGCGATCTGTCATTTCCCCCTAGTGAGTCCACCCCCCCTACAGTTAGAACACACCCAGGGAACATACTTAACCCCTTCCCCGCCCCCCCCCCTAGTGTTAACCCCTTCCCTGCCAGTGTAATTTTTATAGTAATCAATGCATTTTTATAGCACAGATCGCTATAAAAATGCCAATGGTCCCAAAAATGTGTCAAAAGTGTCCGCCATAATGTCGCAGTACCGATAAAAATCGCTGATCGCCGCCATTACTAGTAAAAAAAAAATATTAATAAAAATGCCATAAGACTATCCCCTATTTTGTAAACGCTATAACTTTTGCGCAAATCAATCAATAAACGTTTATTGCGATTTTTTTTTACGAAAAATAGGTAGAAGAATATGTATCGGCCTAAACTGAGGAAAATTTTTTTTTTTATATATATTTTTGGGGATATTTATTATAGCAAAAAGTAAAAAATATTCATTTTTTTCAAATTTGTCGCTCTATTTTTGTTTATAGCGCAAAAACTAAAAACCGCAGAGGTGATCAAATACCACCAAAAGAAAGCTCTATTTGTGGGAAAAAAAGGACGCCAATTTTGTTTGGGAGCCACGTCGCACGTCCGCGCAATTGTCTGTTAAAGCGATGCAGTGCCGAATCGCAAAAATTGCTCTGGTCTTTGATCAGCAATATGGTCCGGGGGTTAAGTGGTTAAGCGGTTAATAGGATTGCATCTCAAAAAATAAAAGAAGAGAACTTCTATGGCAATCAATCTCTATTTCTGACTTTTGTTCTGAACTAGGATCCTGGTCTACCCAACATGTGACACTTCCAGGTCATGGTGAATGTTACAGTCTGGTCTTCTGTGAAGCCTTGTGCAAAAAATAAACCGTAGCAAATGAAATACAGATTTAGGGCAGAGAGGATGAAAGCCAGTTACGCCACTGGGAGGGTCACCGATGTCTGGTTCACACGGCAACATCGGGTTTTCTCCATAGAGACGACAACTCTTTCCCACTTTACAGCTACTTGGACTTAAAGTGGACCTGTCACTAAAATATACCACCACCCGACACAGCAGTAACACAACTCATCACTATTGTGTGTTAAAAGAGTATCTTTTTGCAAATAAACAAAAGCAAAAAAATAAAATAAAAACACATACAGCTCTTGCAGCGACCTAAAGGGCCAAATCACATGGTCTACTGTTACTAATGAAACTGGCACTGTCTGGTTGACCTGGCAGAAGGATCAGCAGATATTGTGTAGCACGGGTTTTCTCCACCCTTTTAACACAGAAAAAATGTTCAGGTCTCAGGGATCCTCGGCTAAAAATGATTTACAAATTGAGGTACATTATCTAAACCACATTGCTAGACAAACAGCGGCGTTCGCCTTACACTGGTAGTAGGAAGAATACCCATTACATTGGTGGTCCATGTAGTTCCCCCTATGTTATGGGTCAGTGGGAAGAATGGCCCTTACATTGAGGATAAGGGGGAAGAATGTCCCTTACATTGAGGATAAGGGGGAAGAATGTCCCTTACATTGAGGATAAGGGGGAAGAATGTCCCTTACATTGAGGATAAGGGGGAAGAATGTCCCTTACATTGAGGATAAGGGGGAAGAATGTCCCTTACATTGAGGATAAGGGGGAAGAATGGCCCTTACATTGAGGATAAGGGGGAGAATGGCCCTTACATTGAGGATAAAGGGGGAGAATGGCCCTTACATTGAGGATAAGGGGGAATAACGGCCCTCACACTGAGGATAAGGGGGAAGAATGTCCCTCACACTGAGGATAAAGGGGAAGAATGGCCCTTACATTGGTGATAAGGGGAAAGAATGGCCCTTACATTGGTGATAAGGGGAAAGAATGGCCCTTACATTGGTGATAAGGGGGAAGAATGGCCCTTACATTGGTGATAAGGGGGAAGAATGGCCCTTACATTGGTGATAAGGGGGAAGAATGTCCCTTACATTGGTGATAAGGGGGAAGAATGTCCCTTACATTGGTGATAAGGGGGAAGAATGTCCCTTACATTGGTGATAAGGGGGAAGAATGTCCCTTACATTGGTGATAAGGGGGAAGAATGTCCCTTACATTGATAAGGGGGAAGAATGTCCCTTACATTGATAAGGGGGAAGAATGGCCCTTACATTGGTGATAAGGGGGAAGAATGGCCCTTACATTGGTGATAAGGGGGAAGAATGGCCCTTACATTGGTGATAAGGGGGAAGAATGGCCCTTACATTGGTGATAAGGGGGAAGAATGGCCCTTACATTGGTGATAAGGGGGAAGAATGTCCCTTACATTGGTGATAAGGGGGAAGAATGTCCCTTACATTGATAAGGGAGAAGAATGGCCCTTACATTGATAAGGGAGAAGAATGGCCCTTACATTGATAAGGGAGAAGAATGGCCCTTACATTGGTGATAAGGGGGAAGAATGGCCCTTACATTGGTGATAAGGGGGAAGAATGGCCCTTACATTGGTGATAAGGGGGAAGAATGGCCCTTACATTGATAAGGGAGAAGAATGTCCCTTACATTGATAAGGGAGAAGAATGTCCCTTACATTGATAAGGGAGAAGAATGTCCCTTACATTGATAAGGGAGAAGAATGGCCCTTACATTGATAAGGGAGAAGAATGGCCCTTACATTGATAAGGGGGAAGAATGGCCCTTACATTGGTGATAAGGGGGAAGAATGGCCCTTACATTGGTGATAAGGGGGAAGAATGTCCCTTACATTGGTGATAAGGGGGAAGAATGTCCCTTACATTGATAAGGGAGAAGAATGTCCCTTACATTGATAAGGGAGAAGAATGGCCCTTTCATTGATAAGGGGGGAAGAATGGCCCTTACATTGATAAGGGGGAAGAATTGCCCTTACATTGGTGATAAGGGGGAAGAATGGCCCTTACATTGGTGATAAGGGGGAAGAATGGCCCTTACATTGGTGATAAGGGGGAAGAATGGCCCTTACATTGGTGATAAGGGGGAAGAATGGCCCTTACATTGGTGATAAGGGGGAAGAATGGCCCTTACATTGGTGATAAGGGGAAAGAATGGCCCTTACATTGGTGATAAGGGGGAAGAATGGCCCTTACATTGGTGATAAGGGGGAAGAATGGCCCTTACATTGGTGATAAGGGGGAAGAATGGCCCTTACATTGGTGATAAGGGGGAAGAATGTCCCTTACATTGGTGATAAGGGGGAAGAATGTCCCTTACATTGGTGATAAGGGGGAAGAATGGCCCTTACATTGGTGATAAGGGGGAAGAATGGCCCTTACATTGGTGATAAGTGGGAAGAATGGCCCTTACATTGGTGATAAGGGGGAAGAATGTCCCTTACATTGGTGATAAGGGGGAAGAATGTCCCTTACATTGATAAGGGGGAAGAATGGCCCTTACATTGATAAGGGGGAAGAATGTCCCTTACATTGATAAGGGGGAAGAATGGCCCTTACATTGGTGATAAGGGGGAAGAATGGCCCTTACATTGGTGATAAGGGGGAAGAATGGCCCTTACATTGATAAGGGGGAAGAATGGCCCTTACATTGATAAGGGGGAAGAATGGCCCTTACATTGATAAGGGGGAAGAATGTCCCTTACATTGATAAGGGGGAAGAATGTCCCTTACATTGATAAGGGGGAAGAATGGCCCTTACATTGATAAGGGGGAAGAATGTCCCTTACATTGATAAGGGGGAAGAATGGCCCTTACATTGATAAGGGGGAAGAATGGCCCTTACATTGGTGATAAGGGGGAAGAATGGCCCTTACATTGATAAGGGGGAAGAATGGCCCTTACATTGGTGATAAGGGGGAAGAATGGCCCTTACATTGGTGATAAGGGGGAAGAATGGCCCTTACATTGGTGATAAGGGGGAAGAATGGCCCTTACATTGGTGATAAGGGGGAAGAATGTCCCTTACATTGATAAGGGGGAAGAATGTCCCTTACATTGATAAGGGAGAAGAATGGCCCTTACATTGATAAGGGGGAAGAATGGCCCTTACATTGATAAGGGGGAAGAATGGCCCTTACATTGGTGATAAGGGGGAAGAATGGCCCTTACATTGATAAGGGGAAGAATGGCCCTTACATTGGTGATAAGGGGGAAGAATGGCCCTTACATTGGTGATAAGGGGGAAGAATGGCCCTTACATTGGTGATAAGGGGGAAGAATGGCCCTTACATTGGTGATAAGGGGGAAGAATGTCCCTTACATTGATAAGGGGGAAGAATGTCCCTTACATTGGTGATAAGGGGGAAGAATGTCCCTTACATTGATAAGGGGGAAGAATGTCCCTTACATTGATAAGGGGGAAGAATGTCCCTTACATTGATAAGGGGGAAGAATGGCCCTTACATTGGTGATAAGGGGGAAGAATGGCCCTTACATTGGTGATAAGGGGGAAGAATGGCCCTTACATTGGTGATAAGGGGGAAGAATGGCCCTTACATTGGTGATAAGGGGAAAGAATGGCCCTTACATTGGTGATAAGGGGGAAGAATGGCCCTTACATTGGTGATAAGGGGGAAGAATGGCCCTTACATTGGTGATAAGGGGGAAGAATGGCCCTTACATTGGTGATAAGGGGGAAGAATGTCCCTTACATTGGTGATAAGGGGGAAGAATGTCCCTTACATTGGTGATAAGGGGGAAGAATGGCCCTTACATTGGTGATAAGGGGGAAGAATGGCCCTTACATTGGTGATAAGTGGGAAGAATGGCCCTTACATTGGTGATAAGGGGGAAGAATGTCCCTTACATTGGTGATAAGGGGGAAGAATGTCCCTTACATTGATAAGGGGGAAGAATGGCCCTTACATTGATAAGGGGGAAGAATGTCCCTTACATTGATAAGGGGGAAGAATGGCCCTTACATTGGTGATAAGGGGGAAGAATGGCCCTTACATTGGTGATAAGGGGGAAGAATGGCCCTTACATTGATAAGGGGGAAGAATGGCCCTTACATTGATAAGGGGGAAGAATGGCCCTTACATTGATAAGGGGGAAGAATGGCCCTTACATTGATAAGGGGGAAGAATGTCCCTTACATTGATAAGGGGGAAGAATGTCCCTTACATTGATAAGGGGGAAGAATGTCCCTTACATTGATAAGGGGGAAGAATGTCCCTTACATTGATAAGGGGGAAGAATGGCCCTTACATTGATAAGGGGGAAGAATGGCCCTTACATTGGTGATAAGGGGGAAGAATGGCCCTTACATTGATAAGGGGGAAGAATGGCCCTTACATTGGTGATAAGGGGGAAGAATGGCCCTTACATTGGTGATAAGGGGGAAGAATGGCCCTTACATTGGTGATAAGGGGGAAGAATGTCCCTTACATTGGTGATAAGGGGGAAGAATGTCCCTTACATTGATAAGGGGGAAGAATGTCCCTTACATTGATAAGGGAGAAGAATGGCCCTTACATTGATAAGGGGGAAGAATGGCCCTTACATTGATAAGGGGGAAGAATGGCCCTTACATTGGTGATAAGGGGGAAGAATGGCCCTTACATTGATAAGGGGGAAGAATGGCCCTTACATTGGTGATAAGGGGGAAGAATGGCCCTTACATTGGTGATAAGGGGGAAGAATGTCCCTTACATTGATAAGGGGGAAGAATGTCCCTTACATTGGTGATAAGGGGGAAGAATGTCCCTTACATTGATAAGGGGGAAGAATGTCCCTTACATTGATAAGGGGGAAGAATGTCCCTTACATTGATAAGGGGGAAGAATGGCCCTTACATTGATAAGGGGGAAGAATGGCCCTTACATTGATAAGGGGGAAGAATGTCCCTTACATTGATAAGGGGGAAGAATGGCCCTTACATTGATAAGGGGGAAGAATGGCCCTTACATTGGTGATAAGGGGGAAGAATGGCCCTTACATTGATAAGGGGGAAGAATGGCCCTTACATTGGTGATAAGGGGGAAGAATGGCCCTTACATTGATAAGGGGGAAGAATGGCCCTTACATTGGTGATAAGGGGGAAGAATGGCCCTTACATTGGTGATAAGGGGGAAGAATGTCCCTTACATTGATAAGGGGGAAGAATGTCCCTTACATTGATAAGGGAGAAGAATGGCCCTTACATTGATAAGGGGGAAGAATGGCCCTTACATTGATAAGGGGGAAGAATGGCCCTTACATTGGTGATAAGGGGGAAGAATGGCCCTTACATTGATAAGGGGGAAGAATGGCCCTTACATTGGTGATAAGGGGGAAGAATGTCCCTTACGTTGATAAGGGGGAAGAATGGCCCTTACATTGATAAGGGGGAAGAATGGCCCTTACATTGATAAGGGGGAAGAATGGCCCTTACATTGATAAGGGGGAAGAATGGCCCTTACATTGATAAGGGGGAAGAATGGCCCTTACATTGGTGATAAGGGGGAAGAATGGCCCTTACATTGGTGATAAGGGGGAAGAATGGCCCTTACATTGATAAGGGGGAAGAATGGCCCTTACATTGATAAGGGGGAAGAATGGCCCTTACATTGATAAGGGGGAAGAATGGCCCTTACATTGGTGATAAGGGGGAAGAATGGCCCTTACATTGGTGATAAGGGGAAAGAATGGCCCTTACATTGGTGATAAGGGGGAAGAATGGCCCTTACATTGGCGATAAGGGGGAAGAATGGCCCTTACATTGGTGATAAGGGGGAAGAATGTCCCTTACATTGGTGATAAGGGGGAAGAATGTCCCTTACATTGATAAGGGAGAAGAATGTCCCTTACATTGATAAGGGAGAAGAATGTCCCTTACATTGATAAGGGGGAAGAATGGCCCTTACATTGATAAGGGGGAAGAATGGCCCTTACATTGATAAGGGGGAAGAATGGCCCTTACATTGGTGATAAGGGGGAAGAATGGCCCTTACATTGGTGATAAGGGGGAAGAATGGCCCTTACATTGGTGATAAGGGGGAAGAATGGCCCTTACATTGGTGATAAGGGGGAAGAATGGCCCTTACATTGGTGATAAGGGGGAAGAATGGCCCTTACATTGATAAGGGGGAAGAATGGCCCTTACATTGATAAGGGAGGAAGAATGGCCCTTACATTGATAAGGGGGAAGAATGGCCCTTACATTGATAAGGGGGAAGAATGGCCCTTACATTAATTACATTGCTTAGAGGAGCCGACATACAGCTACGACGGCTCGCGGGCTCGAACACAACATGGCATATGGGAAATAATTAGACACCTACACATGTTGAACTGGATGGACTTTTGTCTTTATTCAACCTCACCTACTATGTAACTATAACAAAAATTATTAAACAGCGTTTTTGGTTTGTGGTGCTCAGATGCAGTGAAGAAAGTAAACATCCTCCCTCCCTCTCAGTGGTGTTGCCCCCGCATTGCAAGAGTTCAATATTTGTTTCGGTCTAGACTCAAAAAGCTATTTTACTTACCCGATCCTCCGCTCCCCTGGCAGTCGGCGGTCTCCTATATTCTACTAGGCTCTGGCAGCAGAATGTCCCTCGGTGCCCTCATGTCCAGTGATGGAGCACTGTTCCTCAAACTGACACCAATGATGGGGAACCGTTCCTCTCACCAACACCAATGATGGGGCACTATTCCTCAAACTGACACCAATGATGGGGCACTATTCCTCTCACTGACACCAATGATGGGGCACTGTTCCTCAAACTGACACGAATGATGGGGACACTGTTCTTCAAACCGACACGAATGATGGGGGCACTGTTCCTCAAACCGACACCAATGATGGGGGCACTGTTCCTCAAACCGACACCAATGATGGGGGCACTGTTCCTCAAACCGACACCAATGATGGGGGCACTGTTCCTCAAACCGACACCAATGATGGGGGCACTGTTCCTCAAACCGACACCAATGATGGGGGCACTGTTCCTCAAACCGACACCAATGATGGGGGCACTGTTCCTCAAACCGACACCAATGATGGGGGCACTGTTCCTCAAACCGACACCAATGATGGGGGCACTGTTCCTCAAACCGACACCAATGATGGGGGCACTGTTCCTCAAACCGACACCAATGATGGGGGCACTGTTCTTCCTACGAACACCAGCAATGGGGCACCACTCTTCCCCATAATACCAAAGATGCACTGTTGACTCCCACTGATACCAGGACAATTTCTACTCTCATTGGCCACAGTCTGCCCCCCCCCCCCCCTAAAGTCTGGGGAACAGTAAACTGGCCCTTTGTTTAGAAAGCTTGGAGACCCCTGCACTAGAGCATGGGGGGGGGCTGCAGGGACCTGTATTACAGCCTGAAGGTAGCATGCAGGAATGGAGGGACTGCTGTTTGTGCCCCTCAGACCTAAACAAGCATTGAACCCCTGCAGGGCTGGGGTGGTCCCACTGTAAGGGCTTGTTCAAACTAGTGGTGCTCTCTGAAGAGGGATCCGCTCTCAGATTGCTTTTTAGAGAGCAAGCTTTAACCCATTGATCCCCACACTAGCATGCATGGTAAGCAATTGTGGGGTGCTTACAGAGCGTTCCCATTCACTGAAAAGTGACAGGGGGTATAATTCTTGCAGCGACTGTAAAGCAAAGCATTGTGGCCGCAGCATGTGTACACCCCCGACCTCTGCAGCTAACAGGGGTAGCAGTTGGATCAACCGCCCCAACCACTAGTGTGAATGAACCCTTTCCCCAGAATTTTAGCTTTAAAATGGCCACTAAAAGTAAATAAAGGTCAAATAAGATTGCAGCTAAATGAAGAGTCTGGGTCCATAGGAAGAATCTATGATTTGATGCTCTGGGCTGGAAATTCGGAGTTGCCCTTTACCAGCAAAGTGGAAATCTTGGCGCAGATCCGGCAAGAAAGCGGAGATCCTAGTGATTGATTTCACGCCGACTGCCGGAGAAAAGGAAAAGCGGGAGTAAAATAAACATTATTTCTCAGCCTGAGACTCTTTTTAAGAGCGTGTTTGTCATCGGAAAAGTATGCCCTTTAAAGGCGAGAGCGGCTGCAGGCGGCCCCCTATGACAAGGCACTATCAACATTCGCTCGATGACATGCGCCGGGCAGCTTCAAGCTGTGATAACAGTTTATTTACTGCGGTTGCACTGAGCGTTTAAAGACCATTACGGGGATATTTTTACACTGCGGCGCTGAGATCTGTCGCATTTTCCTTTGCTAAAAAGTCACGAAGCTCAAAGCCGAGCTCCAGACAAGCAAAACAAAATGCACAAACACATATGGAAGATGTCTTCTGTGCCGAAGGGTCTGGAATGGTGTTCAGCCACTGTTGTGGTTCATAAAGCTCTGCCAGACAGTACAGCCAGGAAGGGGACACCACTTTCTCTGCTGTTGTTTCACCTGCAAAACAGACATTCTCATCTGCTTGCACATGTCTCTCTCTCACCTTCTGGATAAAGTGAGGCGCCAACCTCTCGCCAAGGACATTGTGTTGTGATTTCGCCTGGGAGGGAGCGGCGCCTTGCCCATCCAGCTGGCGAGGAAGTGACGCATACAAGCAGGTGAGTGCGGCTCCCCGCACATTTTAGCAATTCTCTTACGGTCCTAAGGGTCGATTTACATCTATATGTTGGGGGCATTACCCCAACACACATTACAAAGATCCCTACTGATCAGTGGCGGCTGGTGCTCAAACCTTGGGGGGGGGGGGGGGGGTTAAGGGCTGGTGCAAGGATTTCTGACACCCTAGGCGAAACCTAATTTTGCCGCCCCCCCCCGGCTCTACCCCCTTTGCCCTTCCCATGTATACCTCACCTTTTTAACCCCTTTAATACCAGGCTTTTATACCCACCTCCATACCGGGCCTATTCTGGCACTTCTCTCCTACATGTACAAATCATCATTCTTTTGCTAGAAAATTACTCAGAACCCCCAAACATTATATATGTTTTTTAGCAGACACCCTAGGGAATAAAATGGTGGTCATTGCAACTTTTTATCTTGCACGGTATTTGCGCAATCATTTTTTTAAACTCCTTTTTTTTGGAAAAAAATGGTTTCATGAATTAAAAAATAACAAAACAGTAAAGTTAGCCCAATTTTTTTGTAAAATATGAAAGATGATGTTACACCGAGTAAATAGATACCTAACGTGTCATGCTTTAAAATTGCGCACACTCATGGAATGGCGCCAAACTTTGTTACTTAAAAATCTCCATAGGCTCAATAAAAAGATTTTCAAAAAAACAAATCTCCATAGGCGACGCTTTGAAAATGTTTACAGGTTACCAGTTTAGAGTTACAGAGGAGGTCTAGAATTGTTGCACACGCTCTAACGCACGCGGACGATACCTCACATGTGTGGTTTGAACAACGTTTACATACGTGGGCGGGACTTACGTGTGCGTTCGCTTCTGAGCGCGAGCTACCGGGGACAGGGGCGTTTTTTTTTTACTTAATTTATTTTTTACCCTTTTTTTTTTTTAAATTACTTTTATTCCTATTACAAGGAATGTAAACATCCCTTGTAATAGGAAATGTGTGTGACAGGTCCTCTTTAAGGAGAGATGCGGGGTCAATAAGACCCCGCATCTCTCCTCCAGGCTGAAAAGCATGAGATTGTGAAAAAAAATATACCGATCTCATGCTTACTAGCCGCAATTGCGGCTTTGTTTACTTCCGGGTACCCGGGCGTGACGTCATCACATCGTGCCCGGGCCTCCGACGGTCATAGAGATGACTGGTGACCATCTGGTCACCAGTCATCTCTATGCTTCCTATCCGGCGCTGGGCGATTCTTTCTCCGGGCCCCCGATGGCACGGGAGAGCCCGGAGAAGCACCGGATGGCGGCTGGAAAAGGGGGGGGGGGATGTCCCCTCCAGCCACCTATAAGAACGATCAAGCGGCATATACCGCTGAAATCAATGGGACACGGCAGGTAAAAAGCTTTACAGCCGACGCTGCTCCCACCCCAGTGTGAAAGGGGCCTTAAACTTTTGGTCAGAAAGAAAGTTTACAGTCATGTGAAGAAAGCAGTGATTTTTCACTGTAATGTACCGACATGTTCCAGGAGGATTCATAATGAAGTGTCATTTTTTCCATCCACTTTTATTACAAGATTTGTCCCAGAGACAGAAGAACTGGTAACCGTGTCCCTGAAACACAGACTGGATTATCTCCTAAACCGCATAACATGCTTTTAGCGTGACCTTCGACGTCATTTAGCAAATGTGCAATCACTGCCCCAGGGGAGGAAGACATCATAGTCCTTTCCTTGCTTGGGATTAGTGTCAGCAATGTTGACAAATCCCCGGAGATAGCGCACATTCCTGGAGAAGACACCAAACGCCAATAATCAAAAAAGCATCCCGCAATGTCTGATCCCCCCCACCCCCCCATCTATGGCGTCCTTCCTATCTTTCTTCCAACCAGGGTAGGGCGGCCAAAGGGGGTAAGAAATGATAAACCCGCTCAGATCTCTCATGATTTGACCATAATGGGGTAAAAGGTTACTTCCCCAGCTGTGTATAATATTCAGATTATTTTTCAGAGGGTGGTTACATAGTAGGTGAAGTTGAAAAAAGTCCAACCTATGTGTGTGATTATATGTCAGTATTACCTTGTATTTCCCTGTATGTTGTGGTCGTTCAGGTGTTTATTTAACCACTTAAGACCCAGACCATTATGCAGGTAAAAGGACCAGGCCCCTTTTTGCGATTCGGCACTGCGTCGCTTTAACTGACAATTGCGCAGTCGTGCGACGTGGCTCCCAAAAACAAAATTGGCGTCCTTTTTTCCCCACAAATAGGGCTTTCTTTTGATGGTATTTGATCACCTCTGCGGTTTTTATTTTTTGCGCTATAAACAAAAATAGAGCGACAATTTTGAAAAAAATGCAATATTTTTTACTTGTTGCTATAATAAATATTCCCCAAAAATATATAAAAAAACAAGTTTTTTCCTCAGTTTAGGCCGATACGTATTCTTCTACCTATTTTTGGTATAAAAAAAAAAAATCGCAATAAGCGTTTATCGATTGGTTTGCGCAAAATTTATAGCGTTTACAAAAATAGGGGATAGTTTTATTGCATTTTTATAATTTTTTTTTTTTTTACTACTAATGGCGGCGATCAGCATTTTTTTTTGTGACTGCGACATTATGGCGGACACATCGGACAATTTTGACACATTTTTGGGACCATTGTCATTTTCACAGCAAAAAATTAATTTAAAATGCATTGTTTACTGTGAAAATGACATTTGCAGTTTGGGAGTTAACCACAAGGGGGCGCTGAAGGGGTTAAGTGTGACCTCATCTGTGTTTCTAACTGTAGGGGGGTGTGGCTGTAGGTGTGACGTCATTGATTGTGATTCCCTATATTAGGGAACACACAATCGATGACGGCGCCACAGTGAGGAACGGGGAAGCTGTGTTTACACACAGCTCTCCCCGTTCTTCAGCTCTGGGGACCGATCGCGGGACTCCAGCGGCGATCGGGTCCGCGGGTCCCGCGGCCACAGAGCTTCGGACCGGGTCACGCGCCCGCGACCCACGGCTGGGCATTTAACAATCACGTATAGGTACGTGATTGTGCCCAGCAGTGCCATTCTGCCGACGTATATCGGCGTTAGGCGGTCCTTAAGTGGTTAAAGGGGTTGTAAAGGAATTTTTTTTTTTTCCTAAATAGCTTCCTTTACCTTAGTGCAGTCCTCCTTCACTTACCTCATTCTTCCATTTTGCTTTTAAATGTCCTTATTTCTTCTGAGAAATCCTCACTTCCTGCTCTTCTGTCTGTAACTCCACACAGTAATGTGAGGCTTTCTCCCTGGTGTGGAGTGTCTTGCTCGCCCCCTCCCTTGGACTACAGGAGAGTCAGGACGCTCTCTACATTGCAGATAGAGAAAGGAGCTGTGTGTTAGTGGGCGCCCTGACTCTCCTACTGTGTGTAGTTACAGACAGAAGAACAGGAAGTGAGGATTTCTCAGAAGAAATAAGGACATTTAAAAGCAAAATGGAAGGATGAGGTAAGTGAAGGAGGACTGCACTAAGGTAAAGGAAGCTATTTAGGGGAAAAAAATTTACCTTTACAACCCCTTTAACACTAGGGGCGATCAAGGAGCTAATTGTGTTCCCTAATGTGGGTTCTAACTGTGGGGCGATGGGATTCACTATAGGAGATGACAGATCGTGGTTCGCAGCTTATAGGAACTTACGATCTGCATCTCCTCTCAAAACAGAAGATTGAATGCGTGTGTTTATACACACACGCAGGCCCGTCTTTACCATAGGACAAACAGGGGCAGCTGCCCAGGGCCCTGTCACTGTTGGGGGCCCAAAGCAACCCCCTTTGAAAAAAAAAAATGTATTTTTTATTTTTTAGGGTCCGGAGGTCCCCAGAGCCCCAGATGGCAACCCCTCCCTTTTTTTAATTTATTTTTAAATTTAAAAAAAATATTTTTTTAATATATTTTTATTTTTTATTAAAGGGCCAATTTTGTTTGTAGGGATCCCCAGATGGCAACCACCGTTTTATTTATTTTTAAATAAAAAAAATATATATTTTTTAATATATTTTTATTTTATTTTTTATTAAAGGGACAATTTTTTTTATATATTTCTTTATTTCTTTTATTTTTTATATATACGAAGGCATGGCAGCCCATTCAAATCAATGGGCTGCTGTGCCTGCACAAATGAGGGCCGCCTAAACACATACATGTGAACCAGCTAGGCCCAAAATAAGCTGGAGGGGGGCCCAAAAAAAATGTTTGCCCAGGGCCCAAACCATATTAACCACTTGACCACTGGGCACGTAAACCCACTTAATAACCAGACCAATTTTCAGCTTTCGGTGCTCTCACAAATGAAATTTTCGTCCTTTTTTTCACACAAATAGAGCTTTCTTTTGGTGGTATTTAATCACCGTTGGGTATTTTATTTTTTGCGCTATAAGAGAAAAAAGACTGAAAATTCAGTAAAAAAAAAAATTTTTTCTTTGTTTCTGTTATAAAATTTTGTAAATTTAGTATTTTTTCTTCATTCTTTTGCATAAATGTGAAAGATGAAGTTACACCGAGTAAATAGATACCCAACATGTCACCCTTCAAAATTGCACACGCTCGTGGAATGGCGCCAAACTTCGCTACTTAAAAATCCCCATATGCGACATTGCGGGGTATTTTGGGGTATTGCAGCAGAGTATTTTGGGGTATTGCAGCAGAGTATGGCTGGTACTGCAGAGTATTGCACAGGGAGGGATAGATGGCTGGATCTGTGACTGCATGTGTCACAGATCCAGCCCGCAGCAGCTGCTGCTGCTGCTTCCGCTCTCTCCCCTCTCCTCTCTCACACTGTACCGTTCGGTACAGAGAGGAGAGGGAGGAACCGGCGTCATCACATGACGCCGGTTTGTTTACAAGTGATCGCTCCGTCATTGGACGGAGCGATCATGTGGTAAACCGCCGCCATCAGCGGCGATTTACCGTGATCCGTGATCAGCCGGGTCCGGAGGACCCGGCGGTCACGGAGGACCCGGCGGTCACGGAGATTCCGGTGTGCGCGCCCCAGAGGGCGCGCGATTCTGGGAGGACGTACATTGACGCCCTCCCAGAGTTAAGCAACCGCCTTGTAGACGTATTTCGTCTATAGGGCGGTTGTTAACTGGTTAAAGACGGCCCTGCACACACGTCCCTGTGCTGCCTCTCGTGCCCATGATCGCTCGTGGCCAGCGGTCATAGCAACCGCCGGTCACAAGCATCAGCACCCCCGCTATCCCGCTTAAAACAAACTGACAGCTACAACGGTTCGTGGGATCGTGCCGACCCGCCGCAGTATAATGACGGAGGCAGGTCGGCAAGTGGTTAATGTCACTGCTACTTGAAGTCGCACAGGTACAGTATGAATGGTACTCATTGAAAATCATGGAGTACGACTTGTCATGCGACTTTGAAGTCCCAACTCGCAGGACAAGTCGCACAAGTGTGAAAGGGGCCTTAGGTGAAGGAGGAAGGCACAGGTCCAGCCCCCCCGCTGCCAGCAGCCTGTTGAACTCTGTAAGAGGCTGACAGCTGCTGCGGCTGGATGGTCCATTGAGTGCTACTAACGTTTAGGGCAGTAATGGGCCAATTTCAGGGCCCGCGGATAAATGCCTGGAATACAAGCAGTCTGCTTTTCCTAGGTGCACACTTCCCAAAATATTATTACTGATTGGTGAAAAGTCCAGCCGCAGCAACTTTTCGCTTCTCATAGAGTTTTAACAAGCTGCTGGCAGCGGGGCTGGACGATGCGCCAGGATCGTATGTTTCGGGGCTAAACGCCCAGTGTGCACAAGGCCCAAAATGTTATTATAGCGTTACATACTCAATTAAGATTAGATTAGTACGCAGATGAGTTTTCAGGAGCCGAGCACGTTACCTCTTTTGGGGATTGAAACGCGATGTAGTGCTGATGGATTTTGCGAGCTCGGCTGTTGAGGATAAAATGAGGGTGCGTATCTCGGTACTCTTCACAGGCCAACCAGAAATCCAGGTTTTCATCGCTGAACTCTGACTGCAGGAATACCCGAAAGAGAGCTCGTCCATCTGGAGGCAAAGAAAGAAGAAGGCACATTTGTAAAGGATATTACCAGTACCATGCGTCACGAACTATATCGCTTTAAGGGAGTCTGGGAAAAAAACAAAAAAGGATGCCGAAATCTTCGTATGAATCTGTACTCTGCCCATGAAACAGGTTCTCTTTTATGCCCCCCTTCCATGTTTGTCTTTGTTTTGCTCTGTTCAGCTGTTGGGCACTGAGGAAGGTAGCCCTTGTCTAAGCTCCGCAGTCAAAGTTTACATTGACTGTTTCTACACTTTTAGCCATTCAGCACCAGAAAACGTAAAGGGTAACTCCATTTTTGTAAAAAAAAAATTGTATATATTTATATATAAAAAAACAACCATATACTTTTGCTACACAAGTCACATTGTAATTTAATGTTTATTAAAAATTGCTTTTCTTTTTCAATCTGCAGTGCTGCCATTATATGCAAGGCTGCATTCACATCTGAGCGTTTTCAGCTCATAAAACGCTTGAAAAAACGCCCAACAAGCAAAATCCCATTAATTTCCATGGCCCTGTTCACACCCGACTGTTTTGTCACCTGAAGCAAAATTCCTGAAGACCGTCTTATGCCTCGTACACACGACCGGTTTTCCCGTCGGGAAAACTGCCATGAGAGCTTTTGGGCCGGGAAAACCGGCCGCGTGTATGCTCCACCGCAGTTTTCTCGGCGAGAAAACCAGTTGCTACCACTTTTTGGAAGACACCCCCCCCCTCCAGTGTCACATCTGGCACCTTTCTGGGGGGAGCAGATACCGGTCTAATCCAGGTATTTGCTCACACTTCCGGGCATAGATTGCCGCAGGCTCCGTGCCGATCTATGACATGTCCGCTCACCCCCCCCCATGTCTTCTGGGAGATACACAGGTCCCAGAAGACAGCAGGGACCAGTGAGGGCACGCACCGCGACTTGCGCAAGCGCAGTAGGTAACCAGGCTGTGAAGCTGCAAGGCTTCACTGCCCAATTCCCTTACCGAAGATGGTGGCGGCTCCACCCGAGAGACACATCGGCTTCGGGCGAGGACATCGTGGGCGCCCTGGACAGGTAAGTGTTCATATTTTTAAAGTCAGCAGCTGCAGTATTTGTAGCGGATTTCCGGCGGAACTGGACATTTCAAATATATAGGCTCGTGTCTGCGCTGAAAGTGCGTCCGCCTGCACGCTCCCAACACAGAGACAAGGCTGTCGGTGACAGCCCTAGGCCTCTACTAACAACTGGGACCCGGGGTATTCTGGATCCCAAACACTGTGATAGTCTCTGATAGGTTATCACAGTGATCATTCACTCTGCAGCCAGCCCCTGCGTTGTTTTTCCTCTGTGAATAGGAGAAACAACAGACTTTCCCTCTAGGAGGAGAATAAACAATGCAACTTTTGCTCCTCTAGAGCAACGGTCTCAAACTGGTGGCTGTCCAGCTGTTGTGGAACTACAAGTCCCATCATGCCTCTGCCTGAGCGAGTCATGCTTGTAACCGTCAGCCTTGCAATGCCTCATGGGACTTGTAGTTTTGCAACAGCTGGAGGGCTGCTAGTTTGAGACCCCTGGTCTAGAGAGTAAAGCCCCTTTCACACCAGTGGACCGATTGAGTCCGCCTGTCAGTTCTTTCAGGCGGAGCCCGATCGGCCCCTCCAGTCTTTACTATGGAGCGGTGGGGGAGCCAACTGGCATTTGATCTGATCCGATCCTATCCAGAGGGATGGGGATCCGTTCCCCATCAATCTGGTGGATCGGATGGCAGTCGGGTGTCCGTTTACATCTGACCGCCCATTAGGGTGACCACATTTCCAAAATGCCATTCAGGGACACCCCTCCCTCCTAAAAAAATCAGCTTGTGCTGTAACGAATCACAGCACAGCCGGGGCAGTGGGTGCGCACTTTACCCAGAAGCACCAATTAGCCCCCCCCCCCCCTTGTCCTGGCCAGCCAAGGCTCATTTTTTCCAACGCTGGCTCTACAGTGATTAGACACAAACGAGATGGGATTTATGATTTCTCCAATTACAAGTAGGGGGGGGGCAGGGATTGTGCCTATTCCCGGCCAGGACAAGTACTGTCAGTGAGTAAAGCGGCAATTTTTTGGGGGCAGCTCTGGGGGGTGGCTGTGTCAGTTTTAATCCGGGACACTGTATTGTCCTGGTATTAAGGTGCCTGGGACAGTCCCGGGCAATGCGGGACACTTGGTCACCCTACCGCAGTGGTTCTCAACCTTTCTAGTACCGTGACCCCTTGATGAAATTTCCCAAGTTGTGGGGACCCCCCAACAGTAAAATTATTTACAAAGTGTATAGCACCCAAGCATGTATCTAGCACTGACACGGAATAACCACTTTTGAGGAACCAACTGGGACGTTCATATATAAATGATATGTCTTGTTCCATATTAATTATTTTCTTGCATAGCCACGTCATGTTGGACTTAAAATAAAAAATGTCGGAACTCCGCTTTAAGTCCAACATGACGTGGCTATGCAAGAAAAAAATTATTATGGAACAAGACATATCATTTATATATGAACGTCCCAGTTGGTTCCTCAAAAGTGGTTATTCTGTGTCAGTGCTAGATATTCAAAGTGTATAGCACCCAAACATGTATCTAGCACTGACACGGAATAACCACTTTTGAGGAACAAACAGGGACATTTATATATAAATGATATGTATTGTACCACAATTATATTTTTCACAGTCATGTCAGACTTATTTAATCAAAATCGATGTATTAATTACACTGCTGTGACAAACAGTACAAAAATGCCTTAATTACCGGTATTTAGTGCCTGGCTTGCCAAAGTACCTCAGGTTACCTCAGGTGTTCCGTCAGCATCAGCAACCAGTCTATTATATTAACCGGAAGTGACGCCGGCGCCATCTTGGTACCCTCGTCCGCAGCAAGGCTACAGTTAGAAGTCGGCAAGCGGACATCTTTTTACACCCACCAACGTCTTGTATTTTACATGTATTTTTACCAGTAAACTGAGCTTATATACTATATGAAGCTAATATAGTACATAAGCTCAGTTTACTGGTCAAAATACATGTAAACTGCAAGACTTCGGTGGGTGTAAAAAGATGTCCGCTTGCTGACTTCTAACTGTAGCCTTGCTGCGGACGAGGGTACCAAGATGTCAGCCGGTGTCACTTTCTGTTAATATAATAGACGGGTTGCTGATGCTGACGGAACACCTGAGGTAACCTGAGGTACTTTGGCAAGCCAGGCACTAAATACCGGTAATTAAGGCATTTTTGTACGGTTTGTCACAGCAGTGGAATGAATACATTGATTTTGATTAAATAAGTCTGACATGACTGTGAAAAATATAATTGTGGTACAATACATATCATTTATATATAAATGTCCCTGTTGGTTCCTCAAAAGTGGTTATTCCGCGACCCCCGGGTTGAGAACCGCTGCCCTACCGCCTATAGAGGACAGGGAGCTGTGTCTGTCTCCGCTCTGCATAAGTGGAGCGGACAAGGAGCAGCCATAAACTCGTCCGCAGCAAGGCTACAGTTAGAAGTCGGCAAGCGGACATCTTTTTACACCCACCAAAGTCTTGTATTTTACATGTATTTTTACCAGTAAACTGAGCTTATATACTATATAAAGCTTATATAGTATATAAGCTCAGTTTACTGGTAAAAATACATGTAAACTGCAAGACTTCGGTGGGTGTAAAAAGATGTCCGCTTGCTGACTTCTAACTGTAGCCTTGCTGCGGACGAGGGTACCAAGATGTCGGCCGGTGTCACTTTCGGTTAATATAATAGACGGGTTGCTGATGCTGACGGAACACCTGAGGTAACCTGAGGTACCTTGGCAAGCCAGGCACTAAATACCGGTAATTAAGGCATTTTTGTACGGTTTGTCACAGCAGTGGAACTAATACATCGATTTTGATTAAATAAGTCTGAGATGACTGTGAAAAATATAATTGTGGTACAATAAATATCATTTATATATAAATGTCCCTGTTGGTTCCTCAAAAGTGGTTATTCCGCGACCCCAGGGTTGAGAACCGCTGCCCTACCGCCTATAGAGGACAGGGAGCTGTGTCTGTCTCCGCTCTGCATAAGTGGAGCGGACAAGGAGCAGCCATCAGCCTACTCAGAGAACAAATTCCCGCTGAGCAGGCAAAGCCCGTCCCTGTGTGCAAGGGGCCTTATTAAAAAAAAAAGTGTTAAAACGTGTACAGTTTTACCAACAGATAACAAAGATACAAAATTGGGTTTGGGCATGAAGGCTTGTTTTGACCCTGGCCATGAAGGGGTCAGGGACCTGGCCAGGGATGTAAAACAAAGCTCACCCGTGGTGCGGCATTGACCTCACATGGCCAGGGATGCTTGTAATTTAGCCTCAAGCTCTGTGCAGACTTCTGAGAAAAGCAGCGAGCCAGTTATAAGAATGGTTCCAGGAATTTCGGTCTACAAAGTGAGTATTGTTGCCATGGTTACTTAAAAGGAGAAATGCGGTTCTCCTGGTATTTTTTTATTCTTTTTTTAAAACCTTAGCTAGCTATGGATTGAAATGGAAAGAATCATTCATTAATAACATTAAATTACAAAGTCCCCTGTGTGGCAATTAAATTTGTATCAGATGTTATTAAAACTGTATTTTTTATTCCAAAAAAAAAAAAAAGAGAATACATAAACACTTCCGACAGTGGGGTAGATTCAAAGAGCAATTGCGCCTGCGTAACCATAGTTACGCAGCGCAATTGCTTACTTGCCCCAGCGTATCGAATGCTCCTGATTCAGGAACCTCGATACGCCGACTGCAGCCTAAGATATGAATGGCATAAGGCTTCTTATGCCATCGTATCGTAGGCTGCATTCTTACGATGGCCGCTAGGGGGCGTTACCGTAGTGGTCAGCGTATAGTATGCAAATTGCATACTAACGTCGATTCCCAACGTTACGCAAACCCTGCGTACGCAGTTTACGTCGTTTCCGTCTGTCGGGTTTCGCGTAAGGCTGCTCCTGCTAATAGCAGAGGAAGCCAATGTTACCTATACCCGTCATTCCCGCGTCGCGAGGTTTAAATTTTACGTCGTTTGCGTAAGTGAATCGTGAATGGCGCTGGACACCATTCACGTTCACTTTGAAGCAAATGACGTCCTTGCGACGTCATTTGCCGCAATGCACGTCGGGAAAGTTTCCCGACAGGGCATGCGCCCTACGCTCGGCGCGGGAACGCGCCTAATTTAAATGATTCCTGCCCCCTACAGGATCATTTAAATTGCGCGCGCTTACGCCGGGCATTTTGCCGGAGCGCCCACGCAATTTACAGAGCTACTGTGAATCAAGGGTAGCGCAGATAATTTGCGGGGGCGCAGGGCAAAAACGGTGCCCTGCGCCTCCGTAAAAACTGCGCAAACCTACCTGAATCTACCCCAGTGTTTAATAAGGCAGCACGAGGACTAGCGATAAGGGGCAAAGTTCAAAAGCAAGCAACAACCAATCAGATTACAGTGTGCTGTAGTCAGGTCATTGTGGGATTTAACACTTGAATACAGGAGTGTTTGGCATCTGCATTTTATTTAATAGATGGATGGAAAGCAGTGCTGGGACAAGGTCATCCAGTGCCCCCATACCTATAGTACACTGCTGCGCCTAGGGCAACTGCTCCCTCCTGCCCACCCCTGGTCCTGTCCCTGAACCTGATGGGGAATGGGTCTGGAGCACAATGGTTTAAATCTAAACTGAATCTCACAAGGTGGTCAGCAGGAAGCTTGCTCTTCCGGAATAAGGGCCCGTTCACATGTTGCCTTATGCGCATTTTACCGTACATTACTGCACATATCTGATACCAGACGGGCTGCTGGAAAACACTATATAGTAGTCTGTGCTACTAAAATGATAGCTGCAGTCCTCTGGGTCCTGCTGATTGTGAGTGGATTCCCCTCTGGACACTGACCACAGGGGGGCACTAGTATGGCACTGCCTCCATTCACAGAATACCCTGTATTTTTATTTTTTTTTATAATACAAGGCGTTCTGTGGTTGGATGAGGTGAAAAGAAGGAGCAAGTGCTGTCACAATTCCCACCTCGTTAGATCAGAAAATGCCAGAAAAAAAAAAAAGAAGAAGCATTCTATGAATGTGCCAAGCGATTGACCCCCCCTGTGGTCAGGATCTGGAAGATCACATCGATCTCTGTAGTAGCGCCCGACTACTACAGTGATTGTGAGATTCCCCAGAGGTCCCTTAGGTATGAGACCTACGTACTTCCATTGCAGCGCCAAGTAAATGCACAATTAAGATCAGACCTGAAGTTCAACTTTAAGCACCGATACAGTGAGGAAAAAGAGTATTTGATCCCCTGCGATTTTGTACATTTGCCCACTGACAAAGAAATGATCTAGCATTTTAATTACCATATATACTCAAGTATAAGCCAACCCGAATATAAGCTGAGGCACCTAATTTTACTACAAAAAACTGGGAAAATGTATTGACTCGAGTATAAGCCTAGGGTGTCCATCTGCATGCGTTACTGTGCCCATGCCTCACTGTGCCCATGAATAGACTGACGTTTAACATTGAAGTCTATGGAAGGGGTGCCCGGCTTTGAAAAATCGGTGCTCGCCGGCTGTAGGTCCCCCAGTCAACAAACTTTGCACACTTATAGCGGAGAACTGGGGCTACATGTGTGCCAAGTTTGGCCGGTACCGGGTCCCCAAAGTCTGGGATCAGGCGCAAAAAGGTGACTCGAGTATAAGCCGAGGGGGGCATTTTCAGCACAAAAAAATGTGCTGAAAAACTCGGCTTATACTCGAGAATATACGGTATATAATAAAATAACTGTCAATCTCCCTTGGTCTGGTGCTCCATGCAAAATCTCACCTCGTGGAGTGAGAAATCAGCCCTGAACTACACGGGAGAATATTGTCAATAATGTCAAGGCAGCTGGGACCAAAGTCACCATGAAAACAATTGGTAACGATATCCTGCAGCGTCCAAAAGTTCCCCTGCCCAAAAAAGCACATGTACAGTAAGGTGACCAGATTTTTAAAATGAAATCCGGGGACATATTTTTTCTTTACTAGTAATGGCAACAATCAGCAACTCTCTGCCCGTCGCCGCCCGCCTCACAGCCTCTTAAGTTTAAGGCCCTGTACACACGAGAGGATATCCGTTGGAAAGGGTCCGCCGGACCGTTTCCAGTGGACATTTCTGCTCCCAATTTTGATCTGATGGCTGTACACACCATCAGATCAAAATCCCCGCGGAAAACATACACGGTGACGTGGCCGCGATAACGCGGCGACGTGCGCGACCCTGGAAGGTAAATAATTCCACGCATTCGTCGAATCACTTTGACGCATGCGAGGGATGGGGATCGCTTGGACTTATCCGGTGAGTCTGTACAGACGACCGGATCAGTCCGACGGACAGGTTTCCAGCGGATAGATTTCTTAGCATGCTAAGAAATTTTTATCCGCTTGAAAACCGTTGGCTGGAGAAATGTCCGCCGAAAAATGTCCGCTAGGCCGTACACACGACCGGATTTGTCTGCTGGAACTGATTCGCGGATAAATCCCAACGGACAGATCCGGTCGTGTGTACGAGGCCTAACTCTTCGGGCCCCGGCTACTACTGGATGGGAGCGCAGGAAGATCACTCCGCCAGGGAAGGCAAGGAGATAGGCAGGTGGCTGGCCAGGATTTGAGCCAAGGCAGAAGAACATGCGAGCGAAGCGGAATGGGCATGCGCCCAAAACTGAAGAAATATTCCCTCTGCTCCGACCAGCACATGATCATCAGAAAGGGGCCTCAGATAATGGGAAAAATACAACCCCCCTATACTAGTAGGCACAGCGGAGCGGGGGGGTGCAATTCAAAAAAATTTATTTTAATTCTGCACTGATTGTCTTTGAAATTGCCCCTGCCCCCTATTAAATCCAATCTGGGGACAAAACCAGGGACAGACTTGGTCCGGGGACAGTGTCCTCAATCAGGGGACTGTCCCCTGAAACTGGGCATGTCTGGTCACCCTAATGTACAGTCCCAGCTGAAGTTTGCTAATAAACATCTGAATGTTGTGGTCAGAGGAGACCAAAATCAAGCTCTTTGGCATCAACTCAACTTGCTGTGTTTGGAGGAGGAGGAATGCCTCCTATGACCCCCAGGAACACCATCCTCGTCATCAAACATGGAAGTGGAGACATTATGCTTTCTGCTAAGGGGACAGGACAACATCACTGCATCAAAGGGATGATGGACGGGGCCATGTATCATCAAATCTTGGGCGAGAACCGTATTTCCTCAACCAGGGCATTGAAAATGGGTCATGGATGGGTCTTCCAGCATGAAATTATCCAAAACACACAGCCAAGGCAACAAAGGAGTGGCATAAAAAAAAAGCACATTAAGGTCCTGGAGTGGCCTAGCCAGTCTCCAGACCCTAATCCTATAAAAAATATGTGGAGGAGGCTGAAGGTTCAAGTTACCAAACATCAGCCTCGAAACCTTAAAGAGCAAGTAAACTTCCTCAGCAGACATTTACCTGTAAGTAAGCCTATAATAAGGCTTACCTATAGGTAGTGTAAATATCTCCTAAACATGTACCGTTTAGGAGATATTTACATTACATACAGCCAGTGACATCACTGGCACATGCGCTCTGAAGAAATGGCCTCGAGTGCCGTTCCTTCCAAGCCCTGTCCCATGAACGGAGTGACGTAGTCATGGCTCCAGCCACTCACAGCGCCGGAGCCTGCGAACCTGAAAGAAACTCCAGGGAAAATGTCAGCCATCTGAGCGGTGTGCGGGCGCCGCTGGAAGGCTGCATTCTAAGGTAAGCATTGCAATGCATACTAGCTCATTATGCCCTTGTCTTACAGTTTTTTTTCCCCTTTTTTTAAAGAGTTTACAACCTCTTTAATGACTTGGAGAGGATCTGCAAAGGGGAGTGGGACAAAATCCCTCCTGAGATGTGTGCAAACCTGGTGGGCAACTACAAGAAACGTCTGACCTCTGTGATTGCCAACAAGGGTTTTGCCAGCAAGTACTAAGTCATGCTGTGCGAAGGGGTCACATACTTATTTCACTCATTAAAATGCAAATCATTTTAGAACTTTTTGAAATTAGTTTTTCTGGATATTTCTGTTATTCTGTCTCTAAGGCCTTGTACACACGAGCAGACATGTCCGATGAAAACAGTCCGCGGACCGTTTTCATCGGACATGTCTGCTGGGAGCTTTTGGTCTGCTGTGTGTACACACCATCAGACCAAAATCCCTGCCGACAGAGAACGCGGTGACGTATAAGACACCGACGTTCTCTAACACGCGAGTTCAATGCTTCCACGCATGCGTCAAATCAATTCGACACATTCGCGGGATTTCGGGCCGCTGGTTATACGTCATAACCAGCGGACATGTCCGATGAGTCGTACTAACCATCGGACATTTCCGATGGACATGTTTCCAGCGGACAAGTTTCTTAGCAGGCTAAGAAACTTTTGTCCGCTGGAAACCTGTCCGCTAGGCCCTACACACGGTCGGACATGTCTGCGGAAACTGGTCCGCGGACCAGTTTCAGCGGACATGTTCGGTCGTGTGTACAAGGCCTCACTGTTAAAATAAACCTACCATTACAATTATAGACTGATCATTTCTTTGTCAGTGGGCAAACGTACAAAATCAGCTCAAAAATGGGGGAGGTTGGGACTTTATATGAGATGCGATTTTAGCAATATGCAATTAAATATAAACATGGAAAAAGTGCTCATCTCATATAAAGTCCCAACCTCGCCCATTTTTGATCTATTAACAGGGATGGAGGCCTATGGTAGTATCTCTATATGCCTCATTTAAAGTCCCACCCCTATCCCCCCTCTTTTTGAACATCATTCAGGGATGGAGATGCGACTTAGGAGTGGAATGGAGTGCCTGCACAGATTTACCACCGATCAGTTTATTTATGCATTGTCATTTTTTTACTGGCAGACCCAGTTTGAGTTGGTCTGCTTCTATTTTGGTGGTATATTGGTTTGTTGTGCAAGGTTTTTGCTCCACTCCTATTTTTCTTTTGTTTTCCAGTGCTCTCTTTTGCCACACCAACTATAGGTAGGGGGGGGCTTTAGGATATCACCTGTCCTCTGCCTATTGATTAGCACACCTGGGCTCCCTTTCAGGAGACCTTAAATTCATAGTTAGGACCACAGCTATACAGAGTGCTGTGTCGTGGCGCTGCGGCTTCCCAGGTATTTGCAAATGCTTGCAACTTAACCTCTGTTTTTACTTACATCAGTTAGACAGATTTATTTGGTTTAGTGCTTTTTGGTTGACAACTTTGAGCCTGGCCACATGGTAACATTATTTTTTCCATGTTTATATTTAATTGCATATTGCTAAAATCGCATCTCATATAAAGTCCCAACCTCCCCCATTTTTGATCTATTAACAGGGATGGAGGCCTATGGTAGTATCTCTATATGCCTCATTTAAAGTCCCACCCCTATCCCCCCTCTTTTTGAACGTACAAAATCAGCAGGGGGGCAAATACTTTTTTCCCCTCACTGTATGTGAGGCAGAAAGAGAGTGCGCTTTAATGCCAACATGCCATATGGGTCACTGGACAGCCAATATTTCTGTGCTGGTTGTACAGATCTTATTAAAGGGATGCCAGGGTTGGGCAGGAAGAGGTTAAAAAAAGTGTGGCATAAAAGTGGGACTGTGCCTGATTTGGAGCAATGTCCCTCTGTCCCTCATTTGTCCCTCATGTTGGTCTGATCTATATAGTTGTATATAAAATGCACTTTTTATCTTTCAAAACCTTTCATCTGATTTCTAAATTGCTGCATTTGTAAATTTCAAAAGCCAATATATAAAGGAATAGTAGTGGTAAAAAAGCACTTGTGGGTTTAACCAATCTTTTTTTTTTTTTTTGTACAATTCTCCTTTAACTGCTTCAATACAGGGCACTTTCACCCCCCTCCTGCCCAGACCAATTTTTTGTTTTCAGCACTGTAGCACTTTGAATGACAATTGCGCGGTCATATAACACTGTACCCAAATGAAATAAATTACCCCCACAAATAGAGCTTTCTTTTGGTGGTATTTGATCACCTCTGCTGTTTTTATTTTTTTGTGCTATAAACAAAAGAACAGCGTCAATTTTGAAAAAACACAATATTTCTTACTGTTTGCTATAATAAATAGCACAATAAAAAAAAGTTTAGGCCGATATGTATTCCACATATTTTCGGTAGACAAAAAAAAAAAAAAAATCACAATAAGTGTATATTGACTGTCTTTCGCAAAAGTTATAGCGTCTACAAAATAGGAGATAGAATTATGGCATTTAATTTTTTATTTTTTTACTAGTAATGGCATTGATCTGCGATTTGTATTGTGACTGCGACATTATGGCGGACATATCGGACACTTTTGACACTATTTTGGGACAATTCACATTTATACAGCAATCAGAGCTAAAAAAATAGCCATTTATTACTGTGTAAATGTGACTGGCAGGGAAGGAGTTAACACTAGCAGGTGATCAAGGGGTTAAATGTGTGTCCTAGGGAGTGATTCTAACTGTAGGGGGAGGGGACCGATCAGTGTTCCTCTGTACTGGGAACACACCATCGGTCTCCTCACACCTGACATGACGTGGATCTGTGTGTTTATACACACAGATCCACGGTCCTGCTGTGTTCAAGGGCAATCACGGGTGCCCGGCGGAAATCGTGGCTGCCGGGCGCGCGCACCAGGTCCTGAGCGACACGTCGGGGCACGCGCCGCCTAGACGGCCGGGAAGCCCAGGACGTCATACGACGCTCGCCCAGGATGGGAGATCCCTCCTGAGGATGTCATATTACTATGGGTGGGTAATGAAGTGGTTAAAGCGGAGTTCCACCCAAATTTGGAACTTCCGCTTATCCCACTCCTCACCCCCTTACATGCCACATTTGGCATGTAATTTTTTTGGGGGGGGGGAGTGGGGGCTTCAGGAGGAGTGGGACTTCCTGTCCCATTTCCTCCTTCCGGGTAGACGATTAAGCTTAATCACCTACAGGAAGGGGTTGCTGTAGGCGATCGCCCAGGACACGTGACAGGTCCTCGGCGATCGCCTGTCCAAACAGACGGCGCCTCGCCGAGCCGCGCGCGCAGTGCCGCTTGCGTATGCGCAGTGGGTGCCTGGCCGGGTGCCCACACTGAGCATGAAGACGCCGGCCGGCGAGGGGGGGCGAGGAGCGGACCCCCGTCCGGCGCGTCGCTGGAGCCGTGGAGCAGGTAAGTGTCGGTTTATTAAAAGCCAGCAGCTACACTTTTTGTAGCTGCTGACTTTTAATAAACTTACAAAATGGGTGGAAAACCCCTTTAAGGGGGCGGGAAAAGGGGTGTGTCCTATGCCTGCATACTTTTTCTGATAGGTATCCCTCATTCCTATCTCAAAAAGTTGAAGATAGGACTTTGAATATGCTTTTTAACACGCATGCACAGTAAACGTGTTATAACACATGTTCAACGCACATGCAATAAAGCAACACAGAGGTGTAAATGGGCCCTAAGTAGACATGGAAAAGTACAGACCACTGCCACAGAGGAAATGAAAGATGTCTGTGATGCCCCCTGGGACAGCGCGCTCAGCTGATCGGACTTATTAAAAGAAATGCACATTGTTCTCTCTATACAATGGGCGGTTACATGAACTTTTAATAACCTTGTCTGATGAATCAAAAATGAGAGCTGTAGACTATTTGACACATGAGCTCGTATTTGAAGTGTTATTTATAGACGTCATGACCATGGAATGCTTTTGAAAATCACTAAAATATACAGTGAAACCTCGGAATATGAAAATAATCCGTTCCAAGAGAATGCTTGCAATCCAAAGCACTCGCATATCAAAGCGAGTTTCCCCATAGAAGTCAATGGAAACGAAAATAATTTGTTCAACATTGACTTCTATGGCATGCAATACCGCATGTGGCCAGAGGCTTGGAGATCGTTCGGCTGAATTCAGAAACCCTCGGAAAGGCTCAGAAACGCTCTGCCCCCCCTCTCCACCTCTGGCCACATGCGGTATTGCATGCCATAGAAGCAGTCAATCAACCAAATTCCAATCTCTCCACCAAAAAAAAACGTGATTTTTAAAAACGTCATTTAAAACAACCGTGTGTGGGGAAAACATTGTTTTATGTCTTCTGAAAAACGACAAAAAAAAAAATTTGAGCATGCTTCAATGTTTTGTCGTTTTTCAAAACGTCGTTTTTTGTGTCATAAAAAATGACCGTGTGTAGCTAAAATGACTTTTAAAACGACGTTTTTAAACCCGCGCATGCTCAGAAGCAAGTTATGACGCGAGCTTGAATGGAACAGAGTTCCGCCGTACGTGCTGAACGTAACCGCGCTTTGTTAGAGCTCTTTGAAAAAACGATGGTGTGTATGCTACATCATTTTTTAAAATGAAGTTTGAAAAACGTCGTTTTTTTTCATGCTAAAAAATGACGTTTTTTTTCATCACAAAAAACGACCGTGTGTACGCGGCATAAGAGTTAGTGCTACCCTGCTTTTGAGGAAGGGTTCCTGTGAGGGGAATTTGACATTGAAAACTACCCACACCAACATCCTAGCGTTGAAAGCGAACATATATGAATTGTTATTTTCAGCGGTTTTCTTTATACTTGTAGCGGATGGTTGCTACTAGTTACGAACATCCACCATATCACCCTGCTGCCAGAATTCCATCTATCACAATGAACAGTCATTTGCGTTGTTTTGTTTTTGTTTATTGGGGGAAAGGGAATATGGGATGCCCACAGAACGGATTGCTTTGCCATCATATTTAACTACTTGCCGACCTGCCGCCGTCATTCTACGGCGGCAGGTTGGCTCTCCTGCGCAAGAGCCCGTAGCTCTACGTCGGCTCTCTCGCAGGCCACTAGGGGCGCGCGCACACCCCGCTCGCCCGTACCCGGCAGGCGCGGTCGCCGCCGGGCACACGGGATCGCTCGTTACAGAGCGGGGACCGGGAGCTGTGTGTGTAAACACACAGCTCCCGGTCCTGTCAGGGGGGGAAATGCTGATCCTCTGTTCATACATTGTATGATCAGTGATTTCCCCTAGTGAGCCCACCCCCCTACAGTTAGAACACACCCAGGGAACATACTTAACCCCTTCCCCGCCCCCTAGTGTTAACCCATTCACTGCCAGTGGCATTTTTATAGCAATCCAATGCATTTTTATAGCACTGATCGCTATAAAAATGCCAATGGTCCCAAAAATGTGTCAAAAGTGTCCGCCATAATGTCACAGTACCGAAAAAAAAATCGCTGATCGCCGCCATTACTAGTAAAAAAAAATATTAATAAAAATGCCATAAAACTATCCCCTATTTTGTAAACGCTATAACATTTGCGCAAACCAATCAATAAACGCTTATTGCGATTTTTTTTTTTTTTTTACGAAAAATATGTATCGGCCTAAACTGAGGAAAACATTTTTTTATATATTTTGGGGGATATTTATTATAGCAAAAAGTAAAAAATATAATTTTTTTTTCAAAATTGTCGCTCTATTTTTGTTTATAGCGCAAAAAATAAAAACCGCAGAGGTAATCAAATACCACCAAAAGAAAGCTCTATTTGTGGGAAAAAAAGGACGCCAATTTTGTTTGGGAGCCACGTCGCACGACCGCGCAATTGTCAGTTAAAGCGACGCAGTGCCGAATCGCAAAAAGTACTCTGGTCTTTGACCAGCAATATGGTCCGGGGGTTAAGTGGTTAATGAATTGGTAGAAAAGGTTGAGCCTTGAAAAACTGATGGACTCTAACATTTACAGTCTCTTCCCCTGTATAACTCATATGACTATTGCTCCTCCGCTGCATCACCTCCTGCAGACTGCTGCTCCCGGGACTTCTCTCCTCCTGCACAAAACTTCCACTGTAAACTATTATGCCACGTACACGCGATCATTTTTCGGCATGAAAAAAACGACATTTAAAAAAAATGTAATTTAAAATGATGGTGTGTGGGCTTCACATCATTTTTCGGGTTCTGAAAAACTACATTTTTTTTTTCAAACATGCTGCATTTTTTAACAATGTTTTAAACGATGTCGTTTTTCGGGTTGTAAAACATGATTGTGTGTGGGCTAAAACGACGTTTAAAACCCGCGCATGCTCAGAAGCAAGTTATGAGACGGGAGCGCTCGTTCTGGTAAAACTACCATTTGTAATGGAGTAAGCACATTCATCGCGCTGTAACAGACAGAAAAGCGCAAATCGTCTTTTACTAACAGGAAATCAGATAAAGCAGCCCCAAGGGTGGCGTCATCCAAATGGAACTTCCCCTTTATAGTGCCGTTGTACGTGTTGTACGTCACCGCGCTTTGCTAGAGCATTTTTAAAAAATGATGGTGTGTGGGCAACGTCGTTTTAATGATTAAGTTGGAAAAAACAACGTTTTTTCTACATGCCGAAAAGCGTAGTTTTTTTAATGCCGAAAAATGATCGTGTGTACGCGTCAATAGTCTTCCTGTCCCATTATCTTAATTCTACAAAAGAGATCACTCTGAATAATCCCATATGCTGTCTGTGTTTGCCGATTTAACAGGCCAGGGGTCTGTAGTACCCCTCCCCGGCGGCCTAGTTGTTTAGCAGCTTGCTTTAGTTGGTGGACTACTGATTCCAGCTTGCCCGACTTGCAAATCTTGCGCCTGCAGGCTGCACCGATTTGACAGCAAACCCCACAGTCTCTCCTCTGGCCTTGCACCCAGCTCCCCTGGCATGCCTCTTCCAGAAATCCACTGTGTGACACTCACTGACCTTCTCCTGCCCTGAATCCATGATGGAGAACTTAAAGCGGGAGTTCACCCATTTTTAAAAAAAAAAAAAAATCTCCCCTTAGCTTCCTGCTCGTTCGGTCTAGGGGAATCGGCTATTTATATTAAAATATGAGCAGTACTTACCCGTTTTCGAGATGCATCTTCTCCGTCGCTTCCGGGTATGGGTCTTCGGAAGCGGGCGTTCCTTCTTGATTGACATTCTTCCGAGAGGCTTCCGACGGTCGCATCCATCGCGTCACTCGTAGCCGAAAGAAGCCGAACGTCGGTGCGGCTCTATACTGCGCCTGCGCACCGACGTTCGGCTTCTTTCGGAAAATCGTGACGCGATGGATGCGACCGTCGGAAGCCTCTCGGAAGCCTGTCAATCAAGAAGGAATGCCCATTCCCGAAGCCCATACCCGGAAGCGACGGAGAGGATGCGTCTCGTAAACGGGTAAGTACTGCACATATTTTAAAATAAATAGCCGATTCCCCTAGTAAAAACGAGCAGGAATCTAAGGGGGAAAAGTGCCCTCTAAGGGTGAACCCCCGCTTTAACTGGACATGCGTTCCAATAGCTTCTCCAGGTCCTCTGTTCCAGGACACCTCCTCCATGACTGTATAAGGATGAGGCTCCCTCCCAGCTCTCCCAGGCTCCTCCGCCGAGGCGCACGCGCACCCCGCCCCCCAGATGGGGATGGCCCTCCTGCTGCCATCTAGCACTCCATTCTCCACGTCTCCCAGCCGACAACTCCCCTTCAGTGGGCTGGACCTGAGCTTATATTGGAGGCCTTCCCCCTGCCAATTCCTGTTGGGGATTGGTCAGGGCTCCTCACATGAGCTCCCTGTCACTCCAGTCCTCAGCCCTGCCCCTCTTCCAGAACATTCTCCTTGGGAGCAGGGGAGGCGCCAAAGAACTGAAGCACAGGTGGTCACACCCACTGCTACGTTAGTCACTCCCTACCCCCAGATCAAAACAAACAGGCCTAGCCTGAAGCATAGGCCTGCCTAAATGTACCTGCTCTGGCAGCTACCATACAAAAATCCTCACTCTAGCACCTACCTATGGTAGAGGGTGCTACACACTACATTGTGTATTTTTCTGAGCTGATTCTCCAACACCAACTTTATTAGCTACATCTACAGACCAAAAACAAAACCCACTTGAGAGGCTAGCATACATTGTATGAGTCACGTATACAAACCCCAATTATATATATATATATATATATATATATATATATATATATATATATATATATATATATATATATATATATATATATATATATATATAGATATAGACATTTGACTGCCTGCTCTGGGTTACTGTACATGGCTCTTATCCTTCATACCATGACGACAGGCCTGTACACATCGCAGGCCTCAGAGAAGGTTAGTGATGGCGCAAGAAGACGCTTCATACCGCAGGAACAGACAACAGGACCCATCCTTATCTATCTGCAGAATGATATGAACTGACCTTGAGGCAGAGAGCCATATGTGCTTTCTCCCACAGTTTATCTATATCACACAGCGATATAATGCAATATACATCACAGCTACTCATTGCAGCTTCACAGCTGGTGAACGCGGGGCCTGCTCTGTGCAGACATGATTACAGCACGCCGTCACATGTTGGCCATACACTGTTCGTTATTTTCGTTCAGCTAACGAGCTGAACATTACACAGAAATAAAAAAAGAAGATATATACCGTTGTGCTCATAAATTTGCATACCCTGGCAGAGTTTATGATTTCTGCCAGTTTTTGCGTTTTCATATTCTCTGAAAAATTTCCCAAAAATCATACATATGATATATGATACACACACACATATACTGTATATATTTGATCCCGAGGCAAAACATGACTTAGTACTTGGTGGAGGTCAGATGTTTCTTGTAGTTGGTTACCAGGTTTGCACACATCTCAGGAGCGATTTTGGTCCACTCTTCTATACAGATCATCTCTGTGGGGCAGATCCACGTACCTGCGCGCAATAATAATACGACGGGCGCAGCGTATCCAAGATACACTACGCCGCTGTAATTTTATTTTTTTCGAATCCTCAAAGAATTTGCGCCGTAAGTTACGGCAGCGTAGTGTATCTTTGGCGGCGTAATGGCACGGCATTCAAATCTCTGTGATGGGGGCGTGTTTTATGTAAATACGTCGTGACCCGACGTAAACAACGGTTTTTTTTAACTGCGCATGCGCCGTCCGTGGAGGTATCCCAGTGCGCATGCTCGAAATTAACCCGGAACAAGCCAATGCTTCCGACGGTGACTTCATGCTACGCAAATCCCTATTCGCGAACGACTTACGCAAACAACGTAAAAATTTCAAATTTCTAGGCGGGAAGGACGGCCATACTTAAAATAGAGTATGCCTCATAACAGTAGCTTTAACTATACGCCGGAAAAAGCCGAAAGGCAAACGACGTAAAAAATGCGCCGGCCGGACGTACGTTCGTGGATCTCTGTAACTAGCTAATTAGCATACTCGACGTGGAATTCGACGGAAACGCCACCTAGCGGCCACCGAAAAATCGCATCTTAGATCCGACGGCGTACTAAGACGTACGCCTGTCGGACCGACCCGAGATGCCGTCGTATCTTGTTTTGTGGATACAAAACAAAGATACGACGCGGAAAATTTAAAATTACGCCGCCGTATCAATAGATACGCCGGCGTAATTCTTTTGTGGATCTGCCCCTAAATCTTGAAAGAGGTGGTTCACCTGAAAAAATTAAATATTAAAAGCCAGCAGCTACAAATACAGCAGCTGCTGACTTTTAAAAAATGGACACTTACCTGTCTAGGTCGCCCGGGACGTCGGCAGCTGAAGCCGAGCGGTAGCTCTGCTTTCGGCTTCCCCCGCCGCCATCCTCGGTGAGGGAATCGGGAAGTGAATCGCGGTGGCTTTACTGCCCGGTTCCCTACTGCTCGTGCGCGAGTCGCTCTGTTTCCCAGAACACAACAGGGGGGGTGACCCGGAGGGGCCGGACTCCAGCGGGAGTCTATACCAGGAAGTGGTGCAAATACCTGTTTTATACAGGTATCTGCACCCCCTCCCCCCTGAAAGGTGTCAAATGTGACACAGGAGGGGGGGGAGGGTTGCAAAAATTGGAGGTTCACGTTTGGGTGAACCTCCACTTTAAGGTTTCTTGGCTGTCGCTTGACAACTCAAAGTTTCAGCTCCCTTGATAAATTTTCTTTAGGATTAAGGTCTGGAGAATGTCTAGGCCACTTCATGACCTTCATGTGCATCTTCTTGAGTCACTCCTTTGTTGCCTTGGAGGTATGTTTTGTGTCATTGTCATTCAGGAAGACCCATCTATGATCCATCTTCAGTGTTCTGGCTGAGGGAAAAGGGTTCTTATCCAAGATTTTACAATACATGGCTCCGTCCATTGGCCCCTCATTGCGGCAAAGTCAGCCTGTACCTTTATCAGAGAAACAGCCCCAAAGCATAATGTTTCCAACTCTGTGCTTGACTGTAGGGATGGTGTTCTGATGCCGTGTACACACGATCATTTTTCGGGTTGTAAAAAACAACGTTTTTTAAAAACGTCATTTAAAACTATTGTACGTGGGCTTCAGAGCATTTTCGGGTTCTGTAAAACGGGCAATTTTTTTTTTAACATGCTCCATTTTTTCACGACGTTTTAAACTATGGCCCGGATTTGCAAAGCACTTACGCCGACGTATCTCCAGATACGCCGCGTAAGTGCAAATATGCGCCGTCGTATCTGTGCGCCGGGCCCACAAACTAAGATACGCCTAAAAACAGGCTTCATCCCACCGACGTAACTTGCCTACGCCGGCGTAGAGTGGGCGCATATTTACGCTGGACGCATGTGGCGCTCCCATTGATTTTCTATTCAAATATGCAAATTAAGGCAATACGGCGATTCACGAACGTACTTGTGCCCGGCGCATAATATACGCGGTTTGCGTAAGTCGTACGTCCGGCATAAAGTTATTCCCCATATATGAGGCGCAACCCATGCAAAGGTATCTCAAGATACGCCGTTTTGTTTTTTTTACTAGTAATGGCGGCAATCAGCAACTTTCTTTTCGACGCCGCGCCTTCCCTTGCCTCACAGCCTGTTAAGTCTTACTCTCCGGGCCCCGGCTACTATTGGGTGGGGAGCTGAGGAAGATCACTCCGCCAGGGAAGGTAAGAATATAGGCAATCGGCTGGGCGGGACTTGAGCCAAGGCAGAAGAACATGCGAGCGAAGCTGAATGGGCACGCATCTGAAACTGAAGAAATATTCCCTCCGCTCCGACCAGCACATGATCATTAGAAAGGGGCACAGATATTGGAAAAAATAGACTAAGCTAGTAGGAGCGGCGAAGCGGGGGGTGTGCAATTCAGATTTATTATTTATTAATTTCGCACAGACTGTCTTTGAAATTGCCTCAGCCCCTGTTCAAATCCAATCCGGGGACAAAACCGGGGACAGACTTGATTCGTGGACAGTGTCCTCAAGCCGGGGACTGTTCCCGGAAACTGGGGATGTCTGGTCCCTGTGGAGGACATTCCTAGGCAGGCTATTGTCAAGGCTCTTTTTCAGACGTCCATGGATTCTCCAACAGTACAGGAATGGATTTCTCCTATGGGGGATACCATTCGACTTGAGAAGCTCATTTACCAACACAGGGATAGAAGGGGCAAATTCGATAAATAATGGTCCCCTTGGCTGGATGTTCCCAGTTTAGCCCCGGTGGTCCTCGTTATGGACCGTATGCTTTAACAACTAAAAAGGCACCAGTCAATGTATTTGGAGGTTACATAGTGGTGGCTTTACAGCAATATTCTATTGTGTGTGTAACGGTCACCACCGTTTACGATTTCCATTCCACCAACCCAAGACAGCTTATCCGACACTCCACAATCCGGCAGACACGACCCATTCCATTTCCCAGAATAATGAGACATAAGCTCTGTTCTCTGGTTCCAAAATGAATGAATGCTTTAATGGTAAACTCAGGCTGGTTATATACAGTTACAAAGCATGCTGCAGTAATCACAGGGACAATGAAACACTCCACCCAAAACATCACACAATGGGTGCTTAACAGCCCCCCTCAATCCACATCCCACAGACTTTTCGTCACCGGTCTGACATAATTAACATGAACTAACTACTACAGCTGACAAGTCACATTCCACATCTTAGACAGACGTTCTGACTCCGCGATAAGCTGCTACATAATGCACATTCTTTTAGTAAACATAATTGACATGCTAATCCATTACACCTGAAAAGAGACGTCTGACCTTTAGACTGCTAACTCACAACACATCTATCATCAATAGTATCTTCACACCAAACAGTGTCATTAGCATACACAATGAAATATCTAGGCGCAGACTCAATTAACACCTCAAAAGCATGTGTCCCCACATTGAATGAAAACACTCCATTGACCTGTTGGAGTCAGGCCTCGTACACACGACAGAGATTCTCGGCAGAATTCGCCGAGAAACTCGGTCAAAACCCGGATTCTGCCGAGAATCTCTGTCGTCTGTACAGTTTTGGCTCGATGGAGCCGCCGAGGAGCTCGACGAGAAAATAGAGAACATGTTCTCTATTTTCTCGTTGGCCGCGTTGTTCTATAGGAGAAGGCGGCCCGCCGAGCTCTTCGGCGGCTTCATCCCAAAACGAGACGAGGAACTCGACGTGCCAAGCACGTCGAGTTTCTCTGTCGTGTGTACGGGGCCTCAGACTTTAACAACTTGTAATATTTCAAGATATCCTGCAATACATGAATTATCAGTAATGTCCCATCTCATGTAATTTATGATATCATTTCTCAGTCATCCTATGCCCAAAAGGGACATAGGATGACCCTAGACCCAAGAGTCATTGGTGAAGCTGGCACAGGAGTACCCCACATCCTTCAAAAGTCTCTGGGTGTCACGGGCCATTCCGTTACAGGGTGTATTAGGAAACTATGTAAAGTATAAGTAAGATGAAGATCAATGCAGTGTGGTGAACATTGACTTAAATACATGTATGTTAATATCTACAATCTTTATATACTTATGTTGCCCTGGAATATGTAGGTTTTATTCCTTCTGCTCAATAAAAAAACCTTTTGTTTGAGGAAAAAACTACAATTATCTGATGATTAAAGCGGGAGTTCACCCATTTAAAAAAAAAAAAAAATAATCTCCCCTTAGCTTCCTGCTCGTTCGGTCTAGGGGAATCGGCTATTTATATTAAAATATGTGCAGTACTTACCCGTTTTCGAGCTGCATCTTCTTCCGTCGCTTCCGGGTATGGGTCTTCGGGAGCGGGCGTTCCTTCTTGATTGACATTCTTCCGAGAGGCTTCCGACGGTCGCATCCATCGCGTCACTCGTAGCCGAAAGAAGCCGAACGTCGGTGCGGCTCTATACTGCGCCTGCGCACCGACGTTCGGCTTCTTTCGGAAAATCGTGACGCGATGGATGCGACCGTCGGAAGCCTCTCGGAAACCTGTCAATCAAGAAGGAACGCCCATTCCCGAAGCCCATACCCGGAAGCGACGGAGAGGATGCGTCTCGTAAACGGGTAAGTACTGCACATATTTTAAAATAAATAGCCGATTCCCTAGTAATAACGAGCAGGAATCTAAGGGGGAAAAGTGCCCTCTAAGGGTGAACCCCCGCTTTAAAGACCTCTAGCTCAGAAGGGGGCATGTTGGATCCCTACAGAAAGATCCCTGCTTCCGCAACAGACATGCAGAATGCTGGCAGAGGATAGGTTTTTCTACTCAGGCTGTGGCTGCTTTCTAAAAACAAATGTTAATGCTTTTTACACCTTTTGTATTGAATGTATTTAGTGGATTGTAATTGAAAATTTAGCTGAGGAAAAAAAAAAAAAAAAAGAAGAAAGAAGAATAAAGACAAATCCGGACAAATTTCCAGCAGCTGCTTTTTTTAGCCCCTTCTTCCGAGTAGCTTCAGAGCTTTGCCTTTATAGAATGGCCTGGCATTCAGCCATAGCAGTGGGCAATGAGTTGGTGCAGGCATGTTCTTCTAGGCAGCTGAATATTGATTAAAGGCCCACTTTAGCGTGCCATAACCCTGTCACTATACTAAACATTCACATTGTTGATTTCACTGGTTCAGTACTGATGACCGGTCCTCTTTAAGGCTGTGTTGGCTCAAATGGGAGTTACTGTTTATGTGAAGGTTTTAGTGGCGGCACTTGAGACTGTTCTAAAGGTTATGTCTACAGCAATAAGCACTTAGTGCCATAGAAGAATCAGGTTACATACACATCAGCCTGCCACTCTCCAGCTGCTAACATGGCAAATCCAGCATTCCTGGCACACAGCGCTATTAAAGAGAACATGGCACTATCAAATGCAGACACCCCTTATGCCACCTGCAAATACTTGGTACCCTCAATCCCAGGACATCAGATCAATCAAAAGCTGCATGCCGATGCATAGTTGGCACCCCAGCTGTCTGTCATTGTTGCTGGATGCCGGGCATTGGAACAGGCAGAAGATGCCGGTGACTTGTCGTTATGGTTCCCCTATCCAGATGGTTCCTGTAAGGACTGCGCAGGCGCAATCCTTGCCGACGGAAAACGTCCGAACCTCGGCCGGCATCCAGGCTCATTCTTTAACATCCCCGTGGATTGATGTTAAAAAAAGAGCCAGGAGCCCGAGCGAGCCGAGCGAGCCATCCAAGCAAAGCGAGGACGTGAGGCCGACTGGCCACTTTCCTCAAATTCCACGTCGCCCTGGATGCCGGCCGAGGTTCGGAGATTTCCGTCGGCAAGGATTGCGCCTGTGCAGTCCTTACAGGAACCATCTCGTTAGCTGGAACCATATTGGCAGCTCACCGGTCAACAAAATAAAGGACATCTAAATCAGGTGTAAAGGGGAAGCCTCCTGCTATCCCAGGCTGTAAGGCTCCATTCACACCATGGAGGTGCGACCAAGTTTTGTGTGCCTTTTGTGCATTCCTGTGAGTTCCCATTAAATTCAGTGGGCTGCCCTATGCTTGAAAAATGTCCAAAAAATATATTTTTTTATGGTACTGCGTTTTGGCGTGCGCGTTTAAAAGATGCCTGGGGGTGCCAGTAAGAATTAATGGCACCGGTGCGTATATGCAAAGGGGCAGCTTCTTCTTGTGCGTTGTGGGAAAGTGCGCAATTTTGAGAGCATTCCCGCAACGTACTGGTGCGAACAAAGCCTGAATGTAAGAGGAAAGGGCAGTAATGCTAGTCAATCCAACGCTGCCTAGTTCACAGGGAGCTCAGGGACATGAAGGAACAACCAACGAGGACTTCATCTGTTACCTGCTGCTCCTTCACAAACCAATCATAGGCTGAGTAGTGTTTGTCAGTACCAATAAAAAAACCGAACTCCAGGCACTAAAGCTTTTTAACCACATCAACTCCAGAAGATTTACCCCCTTCTGACCAGGCGAAATGGCACTGCGTTACTTTAACCGACAATTTCGCATTCATGCAATGTTGTACTCAAATAAAATGTCCTTTTTTTCCCCACGAATAGAGCTTTCTTTTGGTGGTATTTGATCACCTCTGTGTTTTTCTTTTGCGCTATAAACAAAAAAAAAAAACACACACACACTATCTATCTATCTATCTATCTATCTATCTATCTATATATATTATATATATACACACACACAGTACAGACCAAAAGTTTGGACACACCTTCTCAATCAAAGAGTTTTCTTTATTTTCATGACTATGAAAATTGTAGATTCACACTGAAGGCATCAAAACTATGAATTAACACATGTGGAATTATACATAACAAAAAAGTGTGAAACAACTGAAAATATATTTCATAGTCTAGGTTCTTCAAAGTAGCCACCTTTTGCAGCAGACACATCTCTAGAACTGGTAAGAGGAGACTGTGTGAATCAGGCCTTCATGTTAGAATATCTGCTAGGAAACCACTGCTAAAGAAAGGCAACAAGCAGAAGAGACTTGTTTGGGCTAAAGAACACAAGGAATGGACATTAGACCAGTGGAAATCTGTGCTTTGGTCTGATGAGTCCAAACTTGAGATCTTTGGTTCCAACCCCCGTGTCTTTGTGCGACGCAGAAAAGGTGAACGGATGGACTATACATGCCTGGTTCCCACCGTGAAGCATGGAGGAGGAGGTGCGATGGTGTGGGGGTGCTTTGCTGGTGACACTGTTGGGGATTTAATCAAAATTGAAGGCATACTGAACCAGCATGGCTACCACAGCATCTTGCAGCGGCATGCTATTCCATCCGGTTTGCGTTTAGTTGGACCATCATTTATTTTTCAACAGGACAATGACGCCAAACACACCTCCAGGCTGTGTAAGGGCTATTTGACCAAGAAGGAGAGTGATGGGGTGCTGCGCCAGGTGACTACCTCTTGAAGCTCATCAAGAGAATGCCAAGAGTGTGCCAAGCAGTAATCAAAGCAAAAGGTGGCTACTTTGAAAAACCTAGAATATGAAATATATTTTCAGTTGTTTCACACTTTTTTGTTATGTATAATTCCACATGTGTTCATTCATAGTTTTGATGCCTTCAGTGTGAATCTACAATTTTCATAGTCATGAAAATAAAGAAAACTCTTTGAATGAGAAGGTGTGTCCAAACTTTTGGTCTGTACTGTATATATACACATACATACATACTATATATATATATATATATATACATACATATATATATATATATATATATATATATATATATACATACACACACACACATATATATATATATATATATATATATATATATATATATATACACACACACATACACACACACACATTATTTATATATATATATATATATATATATATATATATATATATATATATATATATATATATATATATATTAGGGCTGTTACTGATCAAAATGTTTTTGTTCGATTATTCGTTTTTTTTTTAATCGATTAATCGACTAATTTCGATTAATTATAGCGCACATACAGATCCAACTACTTATAGCTGATCTCCTTGCAGGCTGATTCCCAGTGCAGCTACCAACCACTGGAAAAAATGGATAGCAGGATACAAAAAACACACAAAGGCAGCGCTCGATGGGAATAGCATTAAAACTTTTATAGTCTTCAAGTAGGTAACAAAATAAATATTGCACTGGAGATAAAATCGATGTAGCTACATAAACTGTAAAAATGGTGCGAGTAATACCAAACGGTACCAAAAGCAGTCATAAAAACATGTAGCTAAGTACGATACTGGTATAAAAATGTGTACAACGATACCACTGCTGAATCCAGATGAGGAGGGGTTAACATCAGTCCGTCTGCATGTAGATGTCCCATGAAGGGGACGTTACTGGATCTCCGACAGAACTCCCTGAAGGCCCAGAAGCCGGCGGAGAGGTGAGTACCAATCAAAAGAATTTATCGATCAAAAAGATTTTGATCGATCAAAAAAATTTAAGATTAATCGATCAATTAAAAGTTAATTTGCACAGCCCTAATATATATATACATACACACACACACACACACACACATTATTTATTATATATATATACACACACACACACACATATTGTTTTCCCTTTCTGCTTAAGGAAAAAAAATATAATGTTAAAAAAAAAATGTAAAAATTAAATTGAATTTCTTCATCAATTTAGGACAATATGTATCCTGCTACATATTTTTGGTTAATAAAATCCCAATAAGCGTATATTGAATGGTTTGCTTAAAAGTTATAGCGTCTATGGAATAGATTTAGGATTTTTTTTTACTAGTAATGGCGGCGATCAGCAACTTATAGCAGGACTGCGACATTGCGGCGGTCAAATCAGACACTAACTGACACGTTTGACAACCAGTGACACTAATACAGTGATCAGTGCTAAAAATATGCACTGTCACTGTACTAATGACACTGGCAGAGAAGAGGTTAACATCTAGGGGCGATCAAAGGATTAACTGTGTGCCCAACATGTGATTCAGTGTAGTGGGGGAGGTGCTTTTACTAGAGGAAGGCATGGATCGGTGTTCCTGTTTCAGGTCAGAACGGCAATCTGCCTTGTTTACATAGGCAGACTGTCATTTTGCCTGTGTACTCAACGATCAGCAGGTGCCAGTGGACATCGGCTGTTTACTGTAGCAGTAAATGTGCTATGGGGCAGTCGACAAGTGGTTAATATGTTCCTTTAATTAACAGCCACAAAGGATATAAATCCTCTTTGTGCACAGATATTACCTTGTAAAAGTAGCAGTGATATTATATTATCACTAAGCTGCACAAAGCCTGTACCACAAAGACAGTGTGGCACTAGTAAAGACGACACCATGGGGTGTAATTATTAAAAAAAAAAAAAAATGCAAAATACCACATTATGGCCACCTGATGGAGCTGACCGGATTTAGTAATTATGATCATCAGCTCCATCTAGGGGCCATAATGTGGTACTTTCCTGATTTGCTCTATGAAGTGCATTTTCCCCACATTTGCACAGAACAAACGTAAACACAGGTTCACAGGACCTATACCTATAATTTGAGTCCTAGCAACATAGAACACAATTTAATTATAATTACAGTGCTATCTTGGAAAAAAATCTATTTTAACACAAAAGGCTCAGCTGCGTCCAAACATGGCCCAATACATAGGAGCTTGTTTCTTAGTATACTGCCACTCCTCTGAAAAGTGATCCATGGTCAAAACACTTTTAGAGGGTGTCTGATGGGTAGTGAGAAGGCAATATATTGCCACCTTGCCTCCTATGTTAACCCTCATAATGCCAACCCACCACGCTGCAATTGTGTGCATGGGCCCATTCATTTGACTGCGTTGCGGTGGATTCAGTACCTCCGCCAGGCCCGGATTTCCCACAAGGCCACTGAGGCCAGGCCTTGGGGCGGCAGGGCTCCAAGGGGCGGCAGTGGCATGGAGTCCCCCGACGCCCGGAAGATACAGTTAAGGGCAGTATGTTATGGGGGAATCCACTCGCTCGTTAACAAGTGATTGCGGCGATGTCGCCGAAATCTCTTGTAAAAAATATGTGCGCCCGTCCGTCCTCCCCTCTCCCCCCACCCCACATACCTCTCTCTGCTGGCTCTGTCTTCGGGACTCCGTCCTCCCCCCGGCCACCGAGTCTGTCTCCTGTCCCTGCTGCCAATGTACACAGTGAGAGGGGAGAGCTGTGCTCTTCTCATCTCAGCTGTGACAGGAGTTCTAGCACAGTGCTAGGACTCCTGTTTTGGAGGTGACAGGGTCAATAAAGAGAACCTGTCACCTCCAATTGCTACCACACAGGAAATTGTTTTCTCCTGTGTGATAGCAATTTTCTTTTATAAAAAATAAATAAATAATAAGAAATAATAATTAAATTAATAAAATAAAAAAGTAAAGAATAAGAAGGATAATAAGAAAAATAATAAGAAAATTATACAAAAATTTAAGAAAGTAAGCGACAAGCTACAAATAAATAAAAAAAGTGATAAAAAAGTAAAAAAACAAACAAAACATATTTTATATAACCGTGCCGCACATTCTCTGTTGATTTGGGGGGGGGGGGTTCGGTTGGCGGGGAGGGTGTGCATTGTGGAACCTGGCCTTGGGGCAGCTGGGAGAGAAAATCCGGCCCTGCCTCCTGCTGTTCTTTTTTGCCACAAAGGGGTACGGCCCTGAGGGGCTGGATTTCTGTCATTAGGTGGGAGGTCGGGGGACAGTAAAACTGCATGTCAACGGCCTGCTTTTATGCCCCCCCCCCCGCCCCCCTCGTGTGAATGAGCCCTAAAGTTGTGATCTCCAGCGCTGTCACGTCCCTATGTAGGAGTTGTCACCACATTGTACGAGTTATTTGCTCTCACATCGATGACACGGTCTGTAATCAGGCACTCGTTTTCGGTTTTGCATTAAATAGCTATTCAGCCGTGGAAAGTATTTTTCTTATAATTCGGTATTTGTTCGGATGAAATGTTCTTTTTATATCTCCAGCCTCAGATGGCTCCAGTGTTCTGCTCGCTCATAGACTCACAATTAGCACTATTCATAATCTATCCGTATTGCGAGGAGCCAAAACCCAGCGATTATCTTTGGGTAATATGCGCTACAACAGCGGCCCCCAACCTTTTTGGCGCCAGGGACCGCTTTCATGGCAGCCAATTTTCTCGGGGACTGGGGAGGGGGGGGGGGTTGGGGGATGTTGATGGGTCGGGTGATGAGATATTTATGGAGTCTGTCCCTCACCCCCCCTTCACACAACAACCCCACTCACAGCACCGTCCACCCCTATGTATCGGTGTCCACAGTTCTCCTTCACATCACGGCCCCCTTTACATCACAGTGCCCCCTTTATAGTACTGTCCCCTTTACATCACAGTGCCCCATTTACATCACAGTGACCCCTGTATAGTACAGTGCCCTTTACATCACAGTGACCCCTGTATAGTACAGTCCCCTTTACATCACAGTGTCCCTTTATAGTACTGTCCCCTTTACATCACAGTGCCCCCTTTATAGTACCGTCCCCTTTATAGCACAGTCCCCTTTACATCACAGTGACCCCTTTAAAGGTATGGTCCCCTTTACATCACAGTGCCCCATTTACATCACAGTAACCCCTGTATAGTACAGTCCCCTTTACATCACAGTGACCCCTGTATAGTACAGTCCCCTTTATAGTACTGTCCCCTTTACATCACAGTGCCCCCTTTATAGTACCGTCCCCTTTATAGCACAGTCCCCTTTACATCACAGTGACCCCTTTAAAAGGTATGGTCCCCTTTACATCACAGTGCCCCATTTACATCACAGTGACCCCTGTATAGTACAGTCCCCTTTACATCACAGTGACCCCTGTATAGTACAGTCCCCTTTACATTACAGTGTCCCTTTATAGTACTGTCCCCTTTACATCACAGTGCCCCCTTTATAGTACCATCCCCTTTACATCACAGTGCCCCATTTACATCACAGTGACCCCTTTATAGTACCGTCCCCTTTTAATCACAGTGCCCCCTTTACAAAATAGTCCCATTTACATCACAGTGACCCCTTTGCAATACCCCTATATATTACACTGCCCCTTTACATCACAGTGCCCCTTTATAGTACAGTCCCCTTTACATCACAGTGCCCCTTTATAGAACAGTCCCCCTTACATCAAAGTTCCCTCTTTATAGTACAGTCCCCTTTACATCACAGTGCCCCTTTATAGTACAGTCCCCCTTACATCACAGTGCTCCCTTTATAGTACAGTACCCCTTACATCAAAGTGCCCCCTTTATAGAACAGTCCCCTTTACATCACAGTGCCCCCTTTACATCACAGTGCCCATTTATAGTACAGTCCCCTTTACATCACAGTGTCCCTTTACAGAACAGTCCCACAGTCCCCTTTACAATACCCCTTTATAGTACAGTCCACTTTACATCACAGTGCCCCCTGTATAATCCCCTTTACATCACAGTGCCCCCTTTACTTTACAACACAGTGCCCCCTTTACTTTAATGTTACGAGGACTGCTATGTAAAGGGACACGATATAAAGGGGGGCTATGATATAAAGGGGGAACTGTGATATAAAGGGGACTGCACGGTAAAGGGGGCACTGTGATGTAAAGGGGACTGCACAGTAAAGGGGGCACTGTGATGTAAAGGGGACTGCACAGTAAAGGGGGCACTGTGATGTAAAGGGGACTGCACAGTAAAGGGGGCACTGTGATGTAAAGGGGACTGCACAGTAAACATATGTCTCTCCATAACATAAAGGTGGAGGTGTTATGTAGTCCAGGGAGATAGCTAGAACAATGTAAGGGCTGGTCCTCATGTGCCGCTCCTCTGAAAGGCGTTCTGCTGTGGCACTCTGTAACTCAATGTCAAAGGGCATGATGGGACATGTTGTTCTACTAAAGGATCAGTAGACTGTGTGCATGCTGGGGCTTGTAGTCCCACAGCAGACTTGGCATCATAGGAAAGCTTTGTTGGTGATCATGCAACCATAGACAATAACCCCCGCCAGTAATAACTGCCGGTAATTACAAGCCAGGCTGGATGAAGTCCCCACGTTGGACAGGGAACCGGACAGATTGTTATAATTATATGATTTCAAGCAAGGTAACGATGACGACAGCAGGCAGCAATATTTGTGTTGCTACATAGCGGAGAAACAATGGAAAGAATTCTCTCTGAAATCAATGTTAAGTCAATGAGCCAATGTGAAATTAAACCTGTTAGCGGGTTTCCTGGAATAGATGCATAAAGAGTAAAAGAAGGGCTGAAATATTTACCTCTCCCGGGGAAACTGCAGCTCCAGACTCCCTACAGTGCTGGTTACATGACCAAAATCCCAGGCCTCTGATCACATGATCTCTGCTGCAGGGGAGCATCAGCCAGTCTGAGTCTGCAACGTTTCCTGTTAGGAAGGTACTTGTTTCGGCACTTTTATGGTGTGACAACGCCCTGTCCCTGTCTCCCAATTGAGCTCCTGTGTGGTCACATGGGCCTCCGATAGAGACATCAAGTTCCAGCATACATTATATCCAGTGGCGGCTGGTGCTCAAATTTTTTGGGGGGGGCGCAAACGAAAAAAAAAACAAAAAAAACAATTGCAGCCTCACTGGGCCCATCAATTATCACCACTGTGCCATCAAACGCAGCCACTGTGCCATGCCATCAAAACGCAACCACTGTGCCATCAAATGCAGTCACTGTGCCATGCCATCAAACACAGCCACTATGCCATCAATTGTCACCACTGTGCCATCAATTGTCACCACTGTGCCATCAATTATCACCACTGTGCCATCAAACGCAGCCACTGTGCCATGCCATCAAAACGCAACCACTGTGCCATCAAATGCAGTCACTGTGCCATGCCATCAAACACAGCCACTATGCCATCAATTGTCACCACTGTGCCCATCAATTGTCACCACTGTGCCCATCAATTGTCACCACTGTGCCCATCAATTGTCACCACTGTGCCCATCAATTGTCACCACTGTGCCCATCAATTGTCACCACTGTGCCCATCAATTGTCACTGTCCAGACATCCATCCACCTCGGAGCTTTATATTATAACCTGCTGGGACTTGTAGTTCTCCATCGTCTCCTGGGGCTCAGGTGCATGCAATCCACCATATTTGTTCAGTTTGTCTCACTGGTGGGACTTGTAGTCCCATAGATGGTGGATTGCATGCACCTGAGCCCCAGGAGATGGAGAACTACAAGTCCCAGCAGGTTATACATACAATAAGGCTCTGAGTTGAATGGGTGTGGATTGCATGCACCTGAGCCCCAGGAGACGATGGAGAACTACAAGTCCCAGCAGGTTATAATATAAGGCTCCAAGGTGGATGGGTGTGCAGACATCCATCCACCTCGGAGCCTTATATTATAACCTGCTGGGACTTGTAGTTCTCCATCGTCTTCTGGGGCTCAGTTGCATGCAATCCACCATCTTTGTCCAGTTTTTCTCTCACTGCTGGGACTTGTAGTTCTACATCTTCTCCTGGTGCTTAGGTGCATGCAATCCACCATCTATGAGACTACAAGTCCCAGCAGTGAGAGAAAAACTGGACAAAGATGGTGGATTGCATGCAACTGAGCCCCAGAAGACGATGGAGAACTACAAGTCCCAGCAGGTTAAACATACAATATGGCGATGAGGTGAATGGGTGTGGATTGAATGCACCTGAGCCCCAGGAGAAGATGGGGAACTACGCCCGGGCGCCCCCTATGGGCGGGCCGCCACTGTCAGCATGGTCCACTGTTGTCACCATTAGCAAACACGGCCTGAAAAACGTCATGCAGCCATCACTGAAGTGCATGTGTATAGGAAGTAGCTGTGAACAGACTGCAGAAAATCAGCAGCACCGAGATACAACAAACAATTGAAAACTAGCTTTTAATAAAAAAAAAAAAAAACTGCTTTTTTTCATGAACAGTGCTGTGGCAAACTAAATTTTATGGTTTACATCTACCTTAGGGGTTTGTTTGTTTATATATATATATATAAAAATAAAAATTAAAAAAGGAGAAAAAAAAAACATTTACCAAGCTCTCATTAATCTCGACCATATTTTACTCAATACAGTTATTTCCTATGACCATCAGCTCCATCTAGAGCAGGGGTCTCCAAACTTTCTAAGCAAAGGGCCAGTTTACTGTCCTTCAGACTTTAGGAGGGCCGGTGAGAGTAGAAAATGTCCTGGTGTCCAGTGGGAGTAAACCATTACCCTGGAGGAATAGGAATAGTGAATAGAATAGTGCTCCATTGTTGGTGTCAATGGAAAGAATTCTGCCCCGTTGTTGCTGTCAGTGGGAGAAATAGTGTCCCATCATTGGTGTCAGTGGAAGGAATAGTGGCCCATCATTGGTGCCAGTGGAAGAAATAGTGGCCCATCATTGCTGTTAGTGAAAGGAATAGTGACCCATCGTTGGTATCAATTGAAGGTATTGTGCCCTTTTGATAGTGCTCCATATGCCCCATTGTTGGTGTCAGTGGATGGAATGGTGCCCCAAGGGCCAGATAAAGGCAAGCAAAGGGCCGCATCTGGCCCCAGGGTCGCAGTTTGGAGACCTCTGATCTAGAGACTATAATGTGGAAAAATGTGAAAAATACTGCATATTGGCCACTAGATGGTGCGGACGGTCACAGGAAATAACTGTATAAAAAGGGGTTGTAAAGGTTAGTTTTTTATTTTCTAAATAGGTTCCTTTAAGCTAGTGCATTGTTGGTTCACTTACCTTTTCCTTCCATTTCCCTTCTAAATGTTTTTTTTCTTTGTTTTCTTTGTCTGGATTCCTCACTTCCTGTTCCTCCTCAGTAAGCTGTTCTAAATGACTTTCCACCGCTCGGATGATGGTGGAAAGCTTACTGAGGAGAAACAGGAAGTGAGAAATTCAGACAAAGAAAAAAAAACATTTAGAAGGGAAATGGAAGGAAAAGGTAAGTAAACCAACAATGCACTAGCTTAAAGGAACCAATTTAGAAAATAAAAGACGAACCTTTACAACCCCTTTAAGCAGTTGGTGATTTTAGATCTACTTTAGAGAAAGCCTGGGTTCACTGCTATGGTGTAATAATGCATCTCACAGTTTTTGTTTTTACCAATCACTTTTGTTTTTACCAATCACTAGCAATATCTGTTGTGACATCACTGTTGCTAGGAGGAAGACTTAATTTTAGGGCTCATGCACACTGGCCGTTTTGCTATCTCCGCTAGACGGCTTTTCCACTGGTAGCGGCATTTTGGCAGAAAAAAAAAAAAAATGCTCGGCACTTGAAAAACGCGCGAAACACAATAATAATTATTTTATTCTGCCCATTCAAATGAACGCTCACGCATTTGCACACGTCAAGTGGTTTTCAGCCAAAAACGCACTGCTCCTGGATGCGCTGACTGTGGGTTTTTTCTTTCCTGCCTCTATGTACATGGACACATTGGGGGCTATAGCTCAGACGTCCAGTTTGGGGGGGGCCTGTTGATCTCCTCCCAGAACCCTTCCCCCGTGCACCCCCCGCGCATCCTTCGGACATCGTTGATAACAAATTCAAGGTAAAAAGGGACAATCGCAGCTGGTCACATGTAAACAAATGCTAGTTATCAGCATTTCCTTTCCCTTTCGCTGTCACAACGGGAGGAAAGGAAAGCAGATAACGGCTATCCTGTGACAGGGGACACTTACATTGATAATCAGGGGACTGATTATCAGTGCAGCCCCATTAGTGCCGAACAGTGTCCATTGGTGCAGCGCATCAGTGACCACCAGTGCAGCGCATCAGTGACCACCAGTGCAGCGCATCAGTGACCACCAGTGCAGCGCATCAGTGACCACCAGTGCAGCATATCAGTCAGGGGTGGACTGACGACACATGGGGCCCCCGGGCAATAGAAGATTATGGGGCCCCTGGGCTTACAGATGGCCACCACGCCAGGAGGCAGTGCAGAGGCAGGGCAGCTAAAATCTCAGGATTTTCACATCAAAAGCATGTCGGTTTAAGACATAGCAGGGACAGATGTAAAAAAACCCACAGATTTTTACATACTGTCCCTGGTTTTATTGAGCCTGGCAACCCTGATGGAGCCCCCTAGTGACATGGGGCCCTCGGGCAGTGCCCGATAGTCCCAATGGTCAGTCCGCCCCTGATATCAGTACACATCTCTGGATTGGGCTCAGGTAAGTGTAAGGGGGGGGGGGGGGGTTCTGATTGCACAAGAAATGCATACAGGGCAGGGGCAGCTCAGCAGGGTAGGAGCCTCCTATACATAAGATCATTGCCATTTGCAGCCGGAGTTGTCCGGTTCACTGGAAATATCATCTCTATGCATTCCCTCAGGACAAGGAACTGCCAAAAATCACTAAACAACCAACCAATATATTTAGTTGAGAGAAAAAGAGAGGAGACTCAAATACGTTACTTTTTTGAACAAATCTCTCTGCCCGAAGCATGGGTACCGAATCAGGGGATTGTGGCACTAACGCAGTATGCAAACAAGGTGTTAGGTGTACTTAAAGTGTAAGAAAGTGAGCTACCCCTTTAGAGAAACCCTGTCACCTTACCCCTTCAGGGAAAAGCGTCAGGGTCTCTTTAACCCTTGTCTTGTGCCTTTGTAAACGTCCTGGTAGTCAAGGGCTTAAAGCAAGATCACAGCTGCTACTGCAGGTTGGTATTGATTTTTAGAGCAGCAAAAGGGCTTTCAAGTGATTTTACAGGGCTCTAGAGGTGCACCCCCCACTGCGGCACTCAGGCTATCCCATTGATCGGGGGATCCCCGAACTGTGGTAAATCTGTTCCCAGATCCCCCTTCAACTAATGAACCCAGAAGCAACACGTGTATTGTATTTCATCACTGCTGGGTTTACATCTGTCATTCCCTGGCTACTATACAGATCTGTGCTTGATCAGCTGCCGGGGGGAGCAGGGAAAACATTGGGGGTAGACCCCCTGAGGAATCCATAAAGAGAACCTGTCACTTGCCCAATGCCATCATATAGGGGCTTGTGCATATCCCTCTCTCTAAAATCTAATATAGATTATGGGGCAGATTCAGATAGATCAGCGGATCTTTAGATCCGTGTAATCTTTCTTATTTACGATCCGCCAGCGCAAGTTTTTGAGGCAAGTGCTGTATTCAAAAAGCACTTGCCTCGAAAGTTGTGCCGGCGGATCGTAAATCCCCCGGCGGAATTCAAATTCCGCGGCTAGGGGGAGTGTAGTATTTAAATCAGGTGCGTCCCGCGCCGATTTAACTGCACATGCGCCGCCGGCTAAATTTCCCAGCGTGCATTGCTCCAAATGACGTCGCTAGGACGTCATTGGTTTCGGCGTGAACGTAAATTACGTCCATCCGTATTCGCGAACGACTTACGCAAACAACGTAAAAATTCAAAACTCGGCGCGGGAACGACGGCCATACTTAACATAGGATACGCCGCATATAGCAGGGGTAACTATCCACCGGAAAAAGCCGAATGCAAACAACGTAAAAAAAAAGCGACGGGTGGGCGTTCGTTTCTGAATCGGCGGATCTCCTCATTTGCATATTCGTCGCAAGTAAAACACAAAACGCCACCTAGCGGCCAGCGGTAGATTGCAGCCTAAGATCCGACGGTGTAAGTCACTTACACCTGGCGGATCTTAGGGAGATCTATGCGTAACTGATTCTATGAATCAGTCGCATAGATCCGACCGTCGGATCTCAGAGATCCGACGGCGTATCAGGAGATACGCCGTCGTATCTCTATCTGAATCTGCCTATATATATATATATTATGGATTTTTTTTTTATTTATAATAAAAGCTAATTTTAAGAGGCCCTGTCACTTTGCCCTGAATGTAGACAAGCGTCTTTTTTTAGAAGAGGGTCTCCAAGAAGAATTATTGTTAAACTGTTAGTAAAGTATGCTTATTTTTACCTATAGATAAGCCTATAATAAGGCGGTACAGTAAATATCTCTTAAACTGAGATATTTACTTTAGCAGCAGCCGGTGACATCACTGGCACATGTGCTCTGAAGGAACAGCATACCCGTGCCGAGGCCGTGACTCAGGGGAGGGCTGGCAGCCTTAGGCCTGGGGGGCAAGTCCAGTCAAGTGGCCCATTAACACCTTGCCGATCAGCCGCCGTTGGTATACGGCAGCAGGTTGGTTCCCCAGCGCCCACGGCGTGGAGCTGATGCACGTGGCCAGCGGCTGCGATATCCACCGGCGACCCTATGGAACACTTAACCCCTTGATTGCCCCCCTAGTGTTAACCTCTTCCCTGCCAGTGACATTTATACAAAAATCAGTGGGTATATTTAGCTCTGATCGCTGTATAATGTTCACTGGTCTCAAAAAAGTGTCCAATCTGTCCACCCCAATGTCGCAGTCCTGCTAAAAAAAAATAAAATAAAAAATAAAAAAAATCGCTGATCACTGGCATTACTAGAAAAAAATCAAAATAATAAAAATTTCAAATCTACTCCCTATTTTGTAGATGCTATAACTTTTGCGCAAACCAATCAATACACGATTATTGCGTTTTTTTTTTTCCTGCCAAAAATATATATATCTTGGCCTAGACTGATGAAGAAATATATTTTTTTGGGGGGGATATTTATTATAGCAAAAAGTTAAAAATATTGGTTGTTTATTTTCAAAATTTCTCTTTTTTGTTTATACCGCAAAAAATAAAAACTGTGACCAAATACCACCAAAAGAGAGCGCCATTTGTGGGGAAAAAAGGACGTAAATTTTGTTTCGGTTCAAACATCAATTGTCAGTTAAAGTGATGCAGTGCCGTATCGCAAAAAATGGCCTGGTCAGTGCCCATCAATGCAGCCTCACAACTGCAGCCTTATCAGTGCCGCCTCACCAGTGCAGCCTGATCACTGCCACCTCACCAGTGCAGACAGTACCCATCCATGCAGCCTCACCAGTGCAGACAGTGCCCATCAGTGCAGCCTCACCAGTGTAGAGAGTGCTCATCAGTGCAGCCTCACCAGTGCAGAGAGTACCCAGGCATCAGTGCAGCCTGATCAGTGCTCATCAATGCAGCCTCACCAGTGCCTATCAACGCAGCCTGATTAGTGCACTTAAAGCGGAGGTTCACCCTTTAACCACTTGCTTACTGGGCACATAAACCCCCTTAGTTTCCAGGCGAAATTTCAGCTTCCGGCACTGCGTCGCTTTAACTGACAATTGCGCGGTCGTGCGACGTGGCTCCCGAACAAAATTGGCGTCCTTTTTTCCCCACAAATAGAGCTTTATTTTGGTGGTATTTGATCACCTCTGTGTTTTTTATTTTTTGCGCTATAAACAAAAAAAGAGCGACAATTTAAAAAAATATATATATTTTTTTACTTGTTGCTATAATAAATATCCCAATTATTTTTTTACAAAACTTTTTTTTTTTCTCAGTTAAGGCCGATACGTATTTTTCGACGTATTTTTGTAAAAAAATAATCGCAATAAGCGACTGGTTTGCGCAAAAGTTATAGTGCCTACGAAATGGGGGATAGATTTATGTTGTTTTTTTTTTTTTTTTTTTTTTACTAGTAATGACGGCGATTTGCGATTTTTTTTTAGTCAGGGCTGCGATATTGCGACGGACGTATCGGACACTTTTGACACAATTTTGGGACCATTCACATTTATACAGCGATCAGTGCTATAAAAATGCACTAATTACTGTATAAATGTGACTGGCAGTGAAGGGGTTAACACTAGGAGGTGAGGAAGGGGTTAAATGTATTCCCTCATTGTGTTCTTACTGTGTGGGGGGAGGGGACTGACTGGGGGAGGTGACCGATGCTGTGTCTCTATGTAAAGAGACACAGCATCGGTCTCCTCTCTCCCTCACAGCACGTGGAGCTCTGTGTTTACACACACAGAGCTCCACGTCCTGCTGTGTTTACCGACGATCGCGAGTGTCTGGCGGACATCGCGGCCGCCAGGCACTCGCATCGGCTCCCGAGCGATGCGCCGGGCACGTTGTTTCCCCGCTGCGCGCCCCCAGCGGCGCGCACGGGGAACAACAACAGCAGGACGTCCAGGGACGTCCACCCGGCAGTTGAGAGCCGCGCTGTGGACGTCTTTCGACCATAGCGCGGATCTCAACTGGTTAAAACATTTTTTGACATCACACAAAGTCGCGCCATCCTACCGACACAATGCCGGTGTTTTTTTTTTTTTTTTCTCAGCACATACCTCTTAATCCCGATTTTCACCTCACGGCGATCCCGCGGGAGTGGGCGTTCCCAAGCACTGCCTGTGATTGACAGGCTTCCGAACGGCGCATACTGCGCGTCACAGGTTGCCGACAGAACCCAAACATCGGTGCGCAGACGCCGTATAGAGCCGCACCGACGTTCGGGTTTTTTCGGCAACCTGTGACGCGCAGTATGCGCCGTTCGGAAGCCTGTCAATCACAGGCAGTGCTTGGGAACGCCCACTCCCGCGGGATCGACGTGAGGTGAAAATTGGGATTAAGAGGTATGTGCTGAAAAAAAAAAAAAACACCGGCATTCTGTCGGTAGGATGGCGCGACTTTGTGTGATGTCAAAAAATGTTTTAAAGGGTGAACCTCCGCTTTAATGCAGCCTCACCAGTGCAGAAAGTGCCTATCAGTGCAGCCTCACCAGTGCCCAGCTCCTATGCGATGCATACTACTGAAGGGGATACAGACTATACAGTAATAATGTTTTGACAGAGGCAGGTCATCACATCTTACCTTTGCAGCCTTTCAGTCTCAGTCTCTCTCTCTCTCTCTGTCATGTCTCTCTGTCATCATGTCTCCCTGCAGCCAGCCCCAGCCCGCTCGTACTGTGTCCCTCCCCTGACGTGCCACATGAGTCAGGTCATGTCACATGACCTGCCTGCCTGGTTGCCTCTGAGACTCCTGGGAGGTGGGAGTTGTAGTTTGCTGTGCTGATAACTTCCTTAACTTCAGCGCAGCCAAACTACAACTCCCACAATGCAGCACAGTCTGTGCAACAGACAGCCAGCCAATCGGCGGCCGCGGTGGCCGAACTACAACTCCCACGATGCAGTGCAGCAGCCAGCCAATCGGCGGCCGCCGTGGCCGAGTTATAGTGAAAAAATTAAAATACATTTACAGACAGCCAGCGCCGCTGCCTTTTTTAAAGCTAATGTAAGCGGCCCGGGGGGAAATCTCCACTTTTCCACCTGAGCCAGTCCGCCCCTGCCGTGACTCATCGCGGCACAGCCATTCATACGGCCGAAGCCCGCGAACCTGGAAGGAAGATGGAAGCGCTGTGACACTTGACCCTTTGAATTCAGGTAAATTCAGGTAAAGCCATCCCCATCAAATCATTTTCTGCAGCTACTACCTTATGTACTACCACCCCCTGCCTTTAGAATGTAAGCTCTATGAGCAGGGCCCTCCTGTCCCTTCTGTATTGTACTGTAATTGTGTTGTTCCCCCTATAAATTGTAAAGCGCTGTGTAAACTGTTGCTGCTATATAAATTGTGTATATGTACGAAAACGGACATCGGCTGATATATTACACCCAAAAAGCGAGTAGTATATTGCTAGTAGGAAAGTGTCTGAATGGCAAAAATAAAATAAAAAAAATGAATGGTCGGCGAACCTCTGCTTTAAAGTGTTTGTAAACTCTTATGCCGCGTACACACGATCATTTTTCGGCATGAAAAAAAAAAAACATAGTTTTTCAGCATGTCCAAAAAACGACGTTTTTCCAACTTCATCATTAAAAACGATGTTGCCCACGGACCATCATTTTTGAAAAATGATGAACAAAGCGCGGTGACGTACAACACGTACAACGGCACTCTAAAGGGGAAGCTCTATTTGCTTTTGGGCTGCTTTTAGCCGATTCTTTGTTAGTAAAAGACAATTTGCGCTTTTTTGTCTGTAACAGCGTGATGAATGTGCTTACTCCATTATGTATGGTAGTTTTACCAGAACGAGCACTCCCGTTTCATAACTTGCTTCTGAGCATGCGCGGGTTTAAAACGTCGTTTTAGCACACACACGATCAGTTTTTACAACCCGAAAAACGACATAGTTTAAAACGACGTTAAAATATGCAGCATGTTCGAATTTTTTTTTTGTCGTTTTTCAGAACCTGAAAAACGATGTGAAGCCCACACACGATCATTTTAAATTACGTTTTTAAAAACGTTGTTTTTTTCATGCCGAAAAATCATCGTGTGTATGCGGCATAACAGACCACTTTAACCTACAGGTAAGCCTAGATTAAGGCTTACCTGTAGGAGCAACAAATATCTACTAAACCTACACTGTTTAGGAGATATTCGAAAAAGAACAACACCGATGTCTATGACGCATGCGCCGTACACAACTGTGTGCAGGCGCACTGAGCGTGCCGTTACTAGCGCCAATCATGCCGTTGGTGGCAGCACCCGCACGCATGCACGGTAGTGACGTCATCACGGCTCTGGCCAGTCACAGCGCGGGAGCTGCGTTATGCAGAAGTTAATCATGCAGAAATGGCGGCGACAGAGGAGGTGAGCGAGCACCGCTGCGGGGGCTTCAATCTCAGGTAAGTACTTACATACTCATTATGCCTTTGCCTTGCAGGGTGTTTTTAAAAAAAAAAAAAAAAGGAGGGTTTAATTCCTCTTTAAGGTTACAGGTAAAGTTAGGCCCCATACACACGATAGAATCCATCCGCTGAAAAATCCCAGCGAATGGGTTTCAGCGGATAGATCCTATGGTGTGTACACGCCAGCGGATCTGTTTCCGCGGATATTTCTCCCCTGGGATGGATTCCAGCAGATCGAATATTTGCTGACATGCTAAACAAATCTATCTGCTGGAATCCATCCCAACGGATGGATCCGCTGGTCTGTATAGACTCACCGGATCCATCCGTCCGAAGGGATCCCCCGCATGCGTCGTAATGATTCGACGCATGCGTGGAATTCCTTATACAAAAAGGCGTCGCGCACGTCGCAGCGTCATAATCGCGGCAACGGCGCGACACGTCATCGCCAGAGGATTTCGGCGCGGATTTCAATGTGATGGTGAGTACACTCCATCGCATGGAAATCCGCTGAAATCCTTGTGAGGATTTATCCGCGGAAACAGTCCGCTGGACCGTATTCGCGGATAAATCCTCTCGTGTGTATGGGGCCTTAGTGTCAGGAAAGAGGGAGGATAAGTGTGGGGACACCTCAGGACAGAGCATTGGGCTCTGCATCAGAAGCTCTATACTAAAAACCAACATCAATCCTGCAGGACCAAAGTCAAAGTCAAACACAGGGGCCCTATAGAAGGTACACATTTAGGCCCAGATTCACAAAGCACTTACGCCGACGTATAACAAGTTACGCCGACGTAAGTGCAAATGTGCGCCGTCGTATCTGTGCGCCAGGCCCATAAACAGATATGCGCCTAAAACCAAGCTACACCCCCCGCCGACGTATCTTGCTTACGACGGCGTAGAGTGGGCGTACTTTTAGGCTGGGAGCATGGTGCCGCTCCCATTGATTAGCCATTCAAACATGCAAATGAGGAAAATACGGCGATTCACAAAACCTACGTGCGCCCGACGCAGGCTACGCGAGGTGCGCGCAAGTTGTACGTCCGGCGTAAAGTTATTCCCCATAAAGGAGGTGCAACCCAGCAGCAGACATGCAAAGGTCTGCACCAGGGAAAACAAGCCGGCGTATTTTATGTTGGCGTGTGTCAAGGCTGGGCGTAGGTTACAATCACGCCGTACGCAGTGATCCGGCGTAGTTTAGGCAGTAGTTCCGACGTGGTTGTGAGCAGGCGCAGGGGGATGCGTCCACGTCACGGCGCATGCGCAGTTCGTGATATGCAATTGTCTGGCGCTCGGCCCATCACTTGCATGGGGTCACGCCTCATTTGCATGGGTCACGCCTACTTCCACCTACGCCCTCGAAACCTACGCCACGCTGACGCAGCGTTGGGAGCAATAGCTTGCTGAACGCATTGCTTGCCTCTCTGCGCTGCGTTGGTGTAGTGTGCATTGGTTACTCTACGGCGGCGTAATGTGCGCTTGCTCTCTGTGAATCTGGGCCTTATGCCGCGTACACACCATCACTTTATGTGATGAAAAAAAACGACACTTTCTGTGAAGTAAAAAATGACGTTTTTGAAACTTCAATTTTCAAAGACGAAGTTGCCTACACACCATCGTTTTCTCACAATGATCTTGCAAAGTGAGGTTACGTTCCACCACGTTTTACCATTGAAGCTCGCTTCATAAGTAGCTTCTGGGCATGCGTGGATGAAAAAACGTCTTAGAAAACGACGTTTTTTGCTACACATGGTCAATTTCTGTGAAGTAAAAAGTGCACTTTTGAAAAACGACACATAAAATTGAAGCATGCTTCAATTTTTTTTGGTCGTTTTTTACAAGACATAAAACGACGTTTCTCTTATCGTCCATGGACGGACACAGCTCCTTAAATCTTGACAAGTGGGTTATGTTCCCTGTTTACAGGAGAGGACTAGGCAGAAACATGTTAAATAGTTAAATACATGTTACATTAACAGAGTTGAACAGCCCCGCCCAGGGGGCGGTCCCTCCAGACATAACCCTCCTCACTGCAGCTTGCAGCCTCAGTTTCGTTCTGCCTAGCAAAGGAGAAGGACGTATGGCTCCCTTTGGGCCCAGCGCCCTGAGGAGAAATTTTATTTTATTTTACTTTATTTTTTCTTGAAGAATCTTCTTTCAACTGTTGGCTGAGAGACAGGCTGGATATTATAGATCCTTGTAGTCTACTCAGTCCGACCAGCAAGCGTGGGCACACCTTTGCAAAGAGGCTTGGTCTGCCACGCCATACCTCATGACTCCTGAGGTGGCCGGTGAGCTTTGCTCCGAGGTCCACATATGACTGAGCTGTGGTGTTGCCTCAATCACAGTGGACCGGGCCGACAGCTACCTCCATTGCGGTAGTAGGTCTGTCAGGAATGCGTCAGCGAGTCCTCGCTCGGACGGGTAAGTACAGTCCCTCCTGCTTCGGTGGGTTGGTACAGCTGGGCATTCCTGGGGTTCGGGGGTCCCTTCCCCTTACTTCCCTGCTCCTTTCCCTTGCTGCATTGCTAACATTGCCGCTGTCAGGGGGGAGGGGGCCTTCCTGAGGGGACTGTTATCTGGCCTGTGTTTTTTCTTTTTTGTATTGGGCTTTCCTGTGAGGTAAAAAGCCCTGTGATGAGCACAGATGTTTATGATTATACTTCAGCAGACGCTGACTGATTGGTGACACCTGTAACGGTTTTGCTTTTTATGCTGTATCTGTGTCTTATCCTTAAATAAAACAGCCCTATGAGGCTTTTCCTGTTTAAACACAGGTCCCTGCAAAAGTTACCTCACGGTTCTTTTCCTCACAGGCAGCGCTGTGCAGTCTCCTCCTGAGGGAGTCCCCTGGTTACCCCTGGTCAGCGCAGCAAGTGGGTGAGAGGCCCTAAATAGGGCTCTAGGAGCTTTTGTCTATTTGTATGGACAGGTGTGCATATTATAATACACACTATGTAAATATTGGAGTCAGTATCTGGGTCCTTCCCCACATGCTGGTGGTGGCAGCAGGTGTTAGCACCTGTGATTCCCACAGAGTTTTTATTGTAGTCCTGGACACAGTTTGTGCCAGGGTGGGGGTGGACTGCGGGCGGGCGGTAAAAGAGTGCCCCCTTCCCCCGTTATCCCCTGGGGAATGCTCTGTTATGGAGCCATGGACTAGGTACCTAGTTAAAAAAAAAAAAAGGCAGAATAAGGCATTTATGGGTGCGCTTTTTACTGCTGCAAGGGACTCTCCTAAGCTGCATAGTGCAGCTGGGTTTCCGCTGAGGGCTCGGTCTTTTTTGGATCACACAAATCAGACCGCTGTGTAGGTTTTTTCCTTCTGTGCCCTTCTTTGATAATTTCTGAGATGCGGAATGAGAAAAGCCGCTGAGGGCTTTTGTAGTCCCTCACCGACGGGCGGGAACCCCCGCTTGTATGGATCTGACTGATAGAAGATCCGAAGTACTGACCCGTTCCATGTTTACCATGCTGGGGTCTGGCTTGCGGCCTATTGTGGCCACTACACTGGGGTCTCAGTGGTCGCTGGCGCTATTTTTTGGGAGATTTTTCAATTACATTGAAAACTCCCATTGGCGCCCATTTTGTCGTAACCACGCTATGGCGCAGCTTACATTGTGCTGGCCTTTTTCCTGTGGCCGCGTTCTGAACGCTCGGCGGCCATCTTGGAGTAGTCCTGACCCCTAGTGCTGTATACAACTCACAGAGTGAGCATTTTGCACCAGACAGTGGAGGAGCACCGACTCTCTCCTGAGGTTATTAGCCTAGCGGACCAGCTGGTCCAGGGCCTCATATAGGTCTGTGATGCTTCATTGAATGCTGCGCCCTTGTTATCCAGGGCGTCTGTTTCAGAATGGTTTTATGCACACTGTGGTGTAGTGCTTAACTCCATTACTTGGCAGCAAAAGAGTCATTGGTTCGAATCTGCACACTGACGCCAATCTGCACACTGACGCCAATCTGCCTGGAGCTTGCATTGTCGCTCCCTGTGTCTGTGTGGGTTTCCTCCGGGTACTCCGGTTTCCTCCAAAGACATGTGTGCATACACCTACATAATATACATACACACTATGTGTGTGTATTATTTAGGGGCAACCCTCCCAGGCCGTCAAAGGCCCAGCTGGGGGACTAATCTGTCCCTGGGTGCATAAGCCGATCACGCCGGCACCCAAATCCTGCCAATGTATATAGCCTTCCCTCCCTGTCTCTAGGTGGGAGGGGCGGCTTGCAGGTTCACAATTCAGTGAAACCTCCCTGCTCTCCGACTAGTGGGTCTGCGAGGTGGTCTCTTCGGAGTACTAGATAGGGTTTCCTCCTATCCACAGAACAAAGTTCTGTCCTTGTGTCTTCCCCTCCCGGCACGTCGGTCTGCCTTGGGCAGTGTGGGTTTTGCTAAGCTGCAAGGTAATTTTACCTTTCCTGCAGGACGAGAGTTTTGGGGTTTTCTATGGGCCTCAGGCCCTAAATACCTTTGTGAACGTCGGGTAGTTCCGCATGGAATCCATTTGTTCGGTGGTAGCTGCGCTTCATCCGGGGGATGTCCTGACGTCCTCGGACATCAGGGACGCATACATGCATGTCCCGTTTTGCACATGTCACAGTGTTTTTTTCTGTGCTTCGTGATGAGAGAAGGGTCTCTGTCAGCCTGTGGCCCTCCCTTTTGATCTGGCGTCAGCACCATGGGTTTTCAGCTAGGAGCTCGCACTTATTTGAATTTTGTTGGGACAGCGAGGCTTTGCCTCATTGGCTACTTTGACGACTTTCTTCTGAGAGCAGCTTCTGTCTCCGACCTAGTGGATGGGTTATTCCCATTCAGACCCTCCGAAGATTCGGGTGGATGTTAAACGTTTAGGCCAGAAAGTGTAGCTCAGTGGCAGCAAGCCTGCCCTACATGTGTGCGACCCAGGGTTCAAATTGTCCCTTCCTTCCAGTGGTCGGTGTTTATGACGAATGCCAGCTCACGGGTTGTGAACCTGGAGGTTCACAAAACTGGGGGGTCCAGTCGGCCCTGAGTCGCTGGACTTGCGTGGACCTATGACCACACCTCCTTGAATGTGTCTGGTCTCGGTAGCTACCCAGGGTCGGGCCTGGCTAGTGCCTGGTGGAAGACCGCCTGGGAATACCAGGTGCTGTCTACTGTTCATTGTCCTACTATTTTAGGCGATCAGGCTATGCTTCTCCTTGTGGTCGACCAATCTGGTTTCAGCCGGACAACGCCACGGCCGTGGCTTCAGTCTACCATCAGGTATGCCGGCAGGCAGACTACTGGAGTCGCCAGATGCTGGACCAGGGCGACTGGTCTTTGTGCTTGGGGTGTTTCGGCTCCCTTGCAGGAGGTGAGCCTCACATGGCATGGATCTCCTGGCAGCTTGTCTCCGCCGCAAGGGTGTCAGTTAGTGGCCAGGTCTAGTGATCTTGTACAGACGCGTCAGTCGCGCTGGTGGCCCTGTGTTGTCTGTATCGGTGATTTTTTGCCATTCCTCCATGGTAGTTGCTTCCTCGGCCGCTCCACAGAGTGGATGCTGAGGAGATCCCGATGATTCTAATCGCTCCAGATTAATCTCGGCGTCCTTGGTACGCTGATATCGGGCGCCTGGTAGCGGAGGCACCCTGGTGATTGCCAGGGCAGGAGGTTCCTGTCTCAAGGTCCCATACTTCCTCCTGTTGTACAGTCACTGACTTGCTTAACATGGTTATTGGAAGCCAGACTTTAGGTGACCAGGGTCTGTCTGACTCGGTCATCTCAACAGGGCACCGTAGTCTTCTTCCGGAGGATCTACCGTCGCACCTCTCTTGGTGCGAAGGGATGGAGTGACGTCCACGGGCGTACTTTCAATGTCCAGGGTCCTGCTGTTTTTAAAGCTTGGATTGGATCTAAAAATTGCTTAAAGCACCGTTTGGGGGCAGATTTCAGCCTTGGCTGTGTTCTTTTAGTGGCCTTTTTGCGGCCCGTTCCCTGGTGGGTCCCCTTTTTTTGTGTGCAAGGGGTTTGTCATATACTTTCCCCTCTTGGCCCATCTCTTCCCCCATGAGTTTTGACTCTGGTGCTCTCGGTTCTTCAGGAACCTTCCTTTTGGAAACATCAGAGAGATTTTCTCTTGACACTATCTCAGAAGGTGGCCCCTTTAGTGGCCTTTACCTCTGTTAGAGGGGTTTCTGAGTTGGCGGTCTTGTCTTGCAAGCCGCCATGCTTGATCCCCCATAAGGATTAGGTGATGGTGCGCCCGCGACCTTCCCTTCTTCCGAAGGAGGTTTCGGCCTTTCATACTTTAGGCGTGGTACGCGCTTTGCGGGTATACCAGCCTACTACGGCTCCATTTCGGAGCTTCTGACTCTCTTTTGTGTCGGTGTCTGGTCCACAAAAGGGCCTGGCGGTCTCGTCGACCACCATTTCTCGGTGGATCGGGCAGGCCGTCATACAGGCCTATGCTCCTAAGGGCGGGCCCCCCTTTCCGGTCACGGCACTTTCGACCAGGGCAATTGGTGCTTCCTGGGTTTTTTGTTTTTTTCCCGACATCATGCGTCGGTCTCACAGGTGTGCGAGGCGGCGATTTGCTCGTCCGTTCACGCTTTTTCCAGAATTTACATGGTTGCTGTGAGTGCATCTTATGATGTTTTTTTCAGCCGCTAGTTTTTGCCGGCGGCTGTTTAAAGTTGCACCTCCTCCGTTGAGGAGCTCTGCTTGTTTTGGGGTGAAGTTAAAATTGTTTTTACTGATATATTTCCCACCCCTCGTTTTTTGACACTGCTTGGGGACGTCCCACTTGTCAAGATTTAAGGAGCTGTGTCCGTCCATGGACGATAAGAGAAAATAGGATTTTTTGTACTCACCGTAAAATCCTTTTCTCTGAAGTCCATGGACGGACACAGCTCCCACCCCTCCTTTTTAGGTTTGTACTGCTTGTTACGAACTGAGGCTGCAAGCTGCAGTGAGGAGGGTTATGTCTGGAGGGACCGCCCCCTGGGCGGGGCTGTTCAACTCTGTTAATGTAACATGTATTTAACTATTTAACATGTTTCTGCCTAGTCCTCTCCTGTAAACAGGGAACATAACCCACTTGTCAAGATTTAAGGAGCTGTGTCCGTCCATGGACTTCAGAGAAAAGGATTTTACGGTGAGTACAAAAAATCCTATTTTTCCCCCACACACAGTCAATTAAAGTGACGTTTTTAAAAACGTCATTTTTTTTCATCACATAAAGTGATGGTGTGTACGCGGCATTATGGTTTTACAGAAAAGATGTTACTTTTTTATTCTGAAATGGCACTGGGCTTATGTTCTGTGTCCAATTCACACTGAAACAGTGCTAAGCGTTATTCTACTTTAAACACTGGATTACTCACATGGATGAGCAAGCAGGATTTCAAGGGACTGCCCCCAGCTCTGGACGTCTTCTCCGCTGGGCCTGCAATGGAGAGAAGTACGTACGGATAAGGAAAGACAATTAAAAGACTTCTAAATTGGCATCTTTTATCACGGCACACATCAAAGCAAAGCTCGGCGTAATCTGAGGGCGATTCACTGACTGCCACGGTCCATCAAAGATAAATGAAACATAATTTGTCCTATAACATGCAAATGGGGAAATGTCCCATTAAAGGAAATGTTTAGGCAGTGACATTTCAGAAATACTTGATGTAGATTTGGGCTATGTGCATATTTAATGCTTTAAAAAACTTGTTTCTATAATACAAATTCATCTAACCCAACGATTCTGCCCATCCCAGGGCCGTCTTAATAGCATCATGGGCCCCTGGGCAAAGTAATGCTCTGGGCCCCTACAATGATGACAGTGAAGGTAAACAGACATCAAGTAGGTAGGAGGCATACTGCCTCCCCTGTGTATCTATCACTCTCAGTGCCATCATGGGGCCCCCAATTACGGGGCAGCGTGGGCTCAAGGACCAGCTCCTTTGGGGAAAGTGCAGGGGCCCCCCATGCAGCTAGGGCCCCTGGGTAGTGCCCAGGTGTGCCCTCTCATTAAGACAGCACTGGCCCATCCCATGGTCCTTATGTGGACCCCACATCCCTCCTTGAGGTTCATACTTCCAGATTTATCATTTGTCTTTATGTGGACATATGACACATCCTGGATGGCCTGAAACATAATCCCCCCCCCCTTATCATTAGCTACAAGATGCCTCCAGCTTCTGACCCTAGCTTTTGCACTAAGATATGTACTGTTAATGAGTGCGTTCAAGCCAAGCCAACCAATCAGTGGCTCCACCTGAGCTGCAGTCATATTGTGGTCCTGTGCGGCTGGAGGGAGTCTAGAGCTGTTATGCTTTTGTTTCCTGCAGATAACATGGAAGTAAGCTTGATCAACAATATTGTTATTTTTAACCACTTGCCACCCAAGCCTATTCTGGTATTCCTCTCCTATATGTAAAAATCATAATTTTATTGCTAGAAAATGACTCGGAACCCTCACACATTATATATCTCCATCTATCTATCTATCTATCTATCTATCTATCTATCTATCTATCTATCTATCTATCTATCTATCTATCTAGGCCCGGATTCACGTACCTCGGCGCATAGTTATGCCAGCGTAGCGTATCGAAGCGCAGAGCGGCGAGCACAGTATTCACAAAGCACTTGCTCCCAACGTTGCGCCAGCGTAACGTAACTTCTTCGGCGTAAGCCGGCCTAATTCAAAGTAGGTGGAAGTGGGCGTGATCCATTTAAATGAAGCGTGACCCCATGCAAATGATGGGCCGAACGAACGGCGTATGTGCCGTCCCGTGGCCACATCCCAGTGCGCATGCTCAGAATCACATCGGAGATACTCCCCAAGATACGTCGAATCACTGCCTACGACGTGAACGTAACCTACGCCCAGCCCTATTCACGTACTACTACGTAAACGACGTAAAATACGACGGCTGTTCCCTGGTCCATACCTTAACATGCCTTACACCTTCTTTATGAGGCTTAACTTTACGCCGGACGTAAGCCTTACGTAAACCGCGTATATTAATGCGCCGGGTGCAAGTACGTTCATGAATCGGCGTATCTCACTCATTTGCATGAGGCGTCCAGCGTAAATATGCGCCCAAGATACGCCGGCATAGGAAAGTTACGTCGGTCGGAGGAAGCCTATTTTCAGGTGTATCTAGTTCTATGGGCACGGCGCATAGATACGACGGCGCACATTTAAACTTACGCGGCGTATCTGTAGATACGTCGGCGTAAGTGCTACGTGAATCCGGGCCTTAGCATGTCATGCTTTAATATTGCGCACGCTCGTGGGATGGTGCCAAACTTCGGTACTTAATAATCTCCATAGGACTAGAATTATTGCTTTCGCTTTAACCTTCCCAGCGAAACCATCAGCTCTAAGGCCCTCTGATTTCTACTGTATGAAAGTGTATTGTATTTGTACTGTCTACACCCAAGTTGTTAAGCGCTGCGTAAACTGTTGGCGCTATATAAATCCTGTGTAATAATAATAATAATACCTCACATAATAATAATAACTCACATGTGTAGTTTGAACGCCATTTACATATTCTGTATGTGTTCCCTTCTGTGTGTGAGTACGTGGGGATGGGGGTGCTTTACATTTTTTACAATTTCCCTTTTGTTCACTTTTATTCCTATTACAAGGAATAAAATATAAACATCCCTTGTAATAGGAATAGGGCATTACAGGTCCGTTTTATGGTCTATAAGTCCCCACATCTCTCCTCTTTGCTGAAAAGCCTGAGACAAAAAAAAGATCTCTAAAAAAAAAACAAAAAAAGATCTCTAAAGAAAACAAAAAAAGATATAAAAAAAAAAAAAAAAAAAAAAAACGGCAGTGTTTACATCTGCTGGCGCCGGAAGTGATGCCATGACGCTTCTTCCGGCCTCCGAGGGTCATAGAGATGGCCAGGGACCATCTGGTCTATGTCCAGCTCTATGGCAAACTCCTGCCAGCGGAGAAGTACCGGGTGGCGGCGGAATCCGCCGGCCTGTAAAGGCAATCAAGAGGCTAAACAGCTGCTATGATGGTTTTTACATTACAGGGAATCGCCAGATGAAGAAAGAAAAACTGGCATCATCCAGATATCTGCACTTCAAGTGCCTGACGTCATAAGACATCAACCCAGTGGAAGTGGTTAACAAACAACTAAAAATAATAAATACATTGGGAAGATACATATTTGCTTATTACATGGGCAGGCACTGTTTATTCCTTGGTAGGAAAGGCAATGCTTTACTGGCCTTTCTAAGATAAACTTTGAACGGAAAAAAAAAAGACCATGGGCCAGATTCACAAAGAGATACGATGGTGTATCTACAGATACACCGTCGTATCTCTGACTTACACTGGTCCTATCTATGCGCCTGATTCATAGAATCAGATACGCATAGATAGGGCTAAGATCTGACTGTGTTACACTGTGTTACACTGTCAGATCTTTTTTTAAATTTAAAAATGGCGCCAGGGGCGTTCCCGCTGATTTACGATAAATAATATGTAAATCAGCGAGATACGCAAATTCACGAACGTACGCGGACCCGTCGCAGTGTTCTTACGTCGTTTCCGTAGCGGTTTTCCCGTCGTATACTTACCCCTGTTTTTAGCAGGCGCAGCCAATGTTAAGTATAGCTGGCGTCCCGCGTCGAATTTGAATTTTCCAACGTCGTTTGCGTACGCCGATTCACGAACACGCGCGTCGCAAGTCCCGCTCACGTCGAAACCACTGACGTCCTAGTGACGTCAGTGGGAGTAATGCACGCCGGGAAATTCCCCGGACGGCGCATGCGCATTTAAATCGGCGCGGGAACGCGCCTGATTTAAATAGTACACTCCCCTAGCCGCGGAATTTGAATTCCGCCGGGGGATTTAGGATCCGCCGTCGCAAGTTTGGAGGTAAGTGGTTTGTGAATTAGCCACTTGCCTCCTAAACTTGCGGGAGCGGATCTTAATTCACGTAGATCGAGCGGATCTATAGATCCGCTGAGCTACGTGAATCTGGCCCCATAAACATATCCTGACTGCGCTGCATTACATACATACAGCCACTAGAGGGAGTGCCCACTAATCTGGGTATGAATTATAATCATAAAAATGTGGAGAACTACATACATCAAAAAGCTGAACGTTTCAAATTACTTCCCGGTAAGCTTCGATCGAATAGAAATGAATGCTCGCAGAAAATACAATGCGACACAATGCACAAAATATACATATAAATTATACAAGGTATTACCGTGTAATATGAGATGAATGAGATGGCCACAGTCGGAACAGAGACAAATGGCTTCTTTTGTGCTTCTGTCTGCGATAAAGAAAATCAAAGTCATAGAACATATATACAACATTTATATACATAAAGAATTATGAAGGTGCCGCCCTCATCTCCATAACAGTTCAAAAATACGCCCCATTCTTAACCAATGACACCATCTATCATGAATGCTGCTGCCAGATGCAGCCAACATACCAACCGTTCAGTGTCCACTGCCCCTCTCTGCCAATCCCTCCACTGGCTTCCACTCGCCCAATAAATAAAATCAAAATACTAACAACATATATAACCATTCACAACTCTCCCCCCAGCTACATCACTAACCTCGTCTCAAAATATCACCCTAACTGTCTGTTTTATTCTTCCCAAGACCTCCTGCTCTCTATCTTCCTCATCACCTCCTCTGATGCTCATATCTAGGACTTCATTAGAGTCTCTCCCATCCTCTGGAGCTCCCTACTCCAAAATCAGTCTTGGCTATCTCTTACTACCTTTAGACAATCCCTGAAATTTCAAAATATCCCCCAAACCATCCTCTTCTGTTCTCCCAATACCTCTTCTCACTTCCCAAGGCCTCCTGGTCTCTAGTCACTTGTCACCTCTTCCGATGCTTGCCTCCAGGACTTCTCCAGATCCTCTCCCATCTACTGGGACTCCCTACGCCAAACTCTTTGGCTATCTCCTACTCTATCCAGCTTTAGACAATCCCTGAAAATGCAAAATATACCACCCTGACTGTTCTCTTCTCTCTTCTCATGACTTCCTACTCTCTAGGCCACTTGTCACCTTGTCCAATGCTTGCCTCCAGGACTTCTTCAGATCCTTTCCCATCTACCGAGACTCCCTACACCAAACTGTTTGGCTATCTCCTACTCTATACAGCTTTAGACAATCCCGGAAAGCGCAAACTATCACCCTAACTGTCCTCTTCTCTCTTACCAAGACCTCCTGCTATCTGACCACCTCATCACCTACTCCCATGCTTGCCTCCAGGACGTCTATATAGAGTCTTTCCATCCTCTGGTACTCCCAACCACAATCTGTCCAGTTATCTCCTACCCTGTCCAGCTTTAGACAATCCATGAAAACTTGAAAATATAACCCTGTCCTCTTCTCTCTTTCCCATGACTTCCTGTTCTCTAGGCCCCTTGTCACCTCCTCCCATGCTTTCTCCCAGGACTTCTCCAGAGTCTCTCCTACCCACTAGAACTCCTTACTCTACATGTATGGCTATTCCTTGCTCTGACCAGCTTTAGGAAATTCCTGAAAATTAAAAATATCACCCTAACTGTCCTCTTCTCTCCTCCCAAGACCTCCTGCTATCTAACCACTTCATCACCTCCTCCCATGCTTGCTTTACGGACCTCTCTAGAGTCTTTCCACCCTATGGTACTCCCTACCTATCTGTCCAGCTATCTCCTACCCTATTCTCTTCTCTCCTCCCAAGACCTCCTCCTATGCCTTATCACCTCCTCACTAGTTTACCGCCAGGACTTCTCCAGAGCCTTTCCCATCCTCTGGAACTCTCTACCCCAATCTGTTTGGGTATCTCCTACTCTGTGAGCCTTTGCTCCTTAAAAAACACATCTTTTAGGGAAACCTACCCACCGTCATCCAACATCTGAAATTGTATTTTCTCCATCAACTCATAGCCTCGCAGTTATTACATTTTGTCACTTGCCCCTCCCTTTTAAATTGTAAGATCTCAAAAACAGGACCCACCCTAACCCTCTTGTATTTGAATTGTATTGTAACTGTAGCAGGGGCGGACTGACAACTCATGGGGCCCCTGGGCAATAGAAGATTATGGGGCCCTCGGGGCTCACAGATGGCCTCCAAGCCAGGAGGCAGTACAGAGGCGGGGCAGCTAAAATCTCGGGATTTTCACATCAAAAGCATGTTGGTTTTGGACATATCAGGGACAGATGTAAAAAAAAAAAAAAAAAAAAAGATTTTTACATACTGTCCCTGGTTTCTACTGAGCCTGGCAACCCTGATGGGGCCCCCTAGTGGCATGGGGCTCTCGGGCAGTGCCCGAGTGCCTCAATGGTCAGTCCGCCCCTGAACTGTACTGTCTCCCTTTATTTTGTAAAGCGTTGCCCAAACTGTTGGTGCTCTATAAATCATATATAATAATAATAATAATATTATAAGTATAGATTATGACTCATGAACACTTTTATTCAGGTATAGCATCGGTCTTTGGATGATCCACTTCACTCCCACAATCCAAAACATTTTAGCAGGTTTATTAGTGTCCCCCTAAACTGGCCCTATTGTGTATGATTAGACATCAGATAATGAACTCCTATGATGGGTAGTGACTAAAAGGCCTCATTTAAAAGGATGTTAACATTTCAAACCTCGCATAGCACTTCTCAGAACGCTGGCAATGTTGACACGTCCTGCCAGTGTTCATAGTGTTCTTGTTAACGTTTGTGAAGCTTTGGAGACAACATTGCAAACACTGTTCAGTAAAAAGCAGTCTCCGGGGGAATTAAAAAGGCCAAAGACCTTTTACAGCTCACTCTGCAAACGCTTGTCAAACACCCCGGGCCTGATAAACTATCGGTGGAGCATAGTGAGAAAAACATATGCAAGCTTTTCAATTACATAGCACATAAGTCGCAACCTTCCCAAGACATGTCGCAAGTAGGGATTCTCCAATTTCTGACATGTCGCATTTCATGGGGGCACGCACTGAGACTCATTGTTTAACCACTTGCTTACTGGGCACATAAACCCCCTTCGTGCCCAGGCGAAATTTCAGCTTCCGGCACTGCGTCGCTTTAACTGACATTTGCGCGGTCGTGCGACGTGGCTCCCAAACAAAATTGGCGTCCTTTTTTCCCCACAAATAGAGCTTTATTTTGGTGGTATTTGATCACCTCTGCGGTTTTTATTTTTTGCGCTATAAACAAAAAAAGAGCCACAATTTAAAAAAAAATATATATATATTTTTTACTTGTTGCTATAATAAATATCCCAATTTTTTTTTTAAAAAAATATTTTTTTTCTCAGTTAAGGCCGATACGTATTTTTCAACGTATTTTTGTAAAAAAATAAAATCGCAATAAGCGACTGGTTTGCGCAAAAGTTATAGCGCCTACAAAATGGGGGATAGATTTATGATTTTTTTTTTTTACTTGTAATGGCGGCGATTTGCGTTTTTTTTGTCAGGGCTGCGATATTGCGGCGGACGTATCGGACACTTTTGACACAATTTTGGGACCATTCACATTTATACAGCGATCAGTGCTATAAAAATGCACTAATTACTGTATAAATGTGACTGGCAGTGAAGGGGTTAACACTAGGGGGTGAGGAAGGGGTTAAATGTATTCCCTCATAGTGTTCTTACTGTGTGGGGGGAGGGGACTGACTGGGGGAGGTGACCGATGCTGTGTCTCTATGTAAAGGGACACAGATCGGTCTCCTCTCTCCCTGACAGGACGTGGAGCTCTGTGTTTACACACAGAGCTCCACGTCCCTGCTGTGTCACCGACGATCGCGGGTGTCTGGCGGACATCGCGGCCGCCAGGCACTCGCATCGGCTCCCGAGCGATGCGCCGGGCACATTGTTTCCCCGCTGCGCGCCCCCAGCGGCGCGCACAGGGAACAACAACAACAGGACGTTCAGGGACGTCCACCCGGCACTTGAGAGCCGCGCTGTGGACGTCTTTCGACCATAGCGCGGATCTCAAGTGGTTATTTGGCACACCAGTATAAATGATGCTACCTGATCTGATTTAACCAGTTCTGGACCGGCCCATAGAAGATATACTGCTACAGGGCGGCCCCCCTGCGCAAAATCACGTATATACGATTCTGCACTTCCGCCTAGAGGGCGTGCGTGCCGCCGGCAGGCCACTTCTGCTGTGATAACTCACAGAAAGAAGCTGCTCTGCAGGTGCTGGCCACTGGATGTCTGCTGGCACCCGCCGATCGTCGGGCAGAGACACAGAACAAAGCTCTGCCGATCTAAACAAGGCAAAGCTTATTTCGGACAGGAGGAGGGGAAGTGATGGATTTGTGTCCCTGCAAAGCCCCGAAAGAACTAACCCCTATGGGAGAGAGCTCCCATGAAGGGGGTTAGTTCTTGCAGGGAGGAGCCGAGACAGCCACGAGGGACCCCAGAAGACCAGGATCGGGGCCACGGTGTGCAAAACGAGCCGTACAGTGGAGGTAAGTATGACATGTTTGTTATTTTTTTTTAAAAACACAGAAACCTTTAGACCCGGTTCACACTGGGGCGACACTTCAGGCGGCTGAGCCGCCTGACGAGTCGCGTCCCATTGAATGAATGCAATGGAACCGTTCTAATAGGAGCGACGCAAGTCGCTCCGACTTCGAAAAAGGTTCCTGTACGACTTTGGGGGCGGCTCAGGGTGACCTGCATTGACTTCTGTACAGAAGTTGTTTTGCAAATCGCCTCTGAAGTCGTCCTCAGGACGACTTGCAGAGTCACCCCCGAAGTCGTGCCGCTGCAGTGTGAACCAACACTTAGTGTACCTTTAACCACTTAAGCCCCGGACCATTTTGCAGCTAAATGCCCAGGCCAGGTTTTGCGATTCGGCACTGCGTCGCTTTAACAGACAATTGCGCGGTCGTGCGACGTGGCTCCCAAACAAAATTGGCGTCCTTTTTTCCCCACAAATAGAGCTTTCTTTTGGTGGTATTTGTTCACCTCTGCGGTTTTTATTTTTTGCGTTATAAACAAAAATAGAGCGACAATTTTGAAAAAAATGCAATATTTTTTACTTTTTGCTATAATAAATATCCCCCAAAAACATATATAAACAATTTTTTTTTCCTCAGTTTAGGCCGATACGTATTCTTCTACCTATTTTTGGTAAAAAAAAAACGCAATAAGCGTTTATCGATTGGTTTGCGCAAAATTTATAGCGTTTACAAAATAGGGGATAGTTTTATTAAATTTTTATAAATTTTTTTTTTTTTACTACTATTGGCGGCGATCAGCGATTTTTTTCGTGACTGCGACTTTATGGCGGACACATCGGACAATTTTGACACATTTTTGGGACCATTGTCATTTTCACAGCAAAAAATGCATTTAAATTGCATTCTTTATTGTGAAAATGACAGTTGCAGTTTGGGAGTTAACCACAAGGGGGCGCTGTAGGATTTAGTGTACACTTAGTGTGTGTTTACAACTGTAGGGGGGTGTGGCTGTAGGACTGACGTCATCGATCGAGTCTCCCTTATAAAAGGGATCACTCGATCGATACGCCGCCACAGTGAAGCACGGGGAAGCCGTGTTTACATACGGCTCTCCTCGTGCTTCAGCCTCGGGGAGCGATCGCGACGGAGCGGCTATAAACGAATAGCCGCGCCGTCGTCCCGGATCGCTCCCCGAGGGAACACGCCCGCCGCGGGGGGGTCCTCGATCGGACCCCCCACCCGCTAGAAGGCAAGGACGTATATATACGCCCTTCTGCCTGTCCGTGCCATTCTGCGGACGCAAATAGTTGTGCGGCGGGCGTTAAGTGGTTAAGGGTGGCAGTCAGTATGTCAGGAACCTGGATCACCTGCTGGTGGCCCTTTCCAGAGCAGTGTCCACCAGCGGGGATCTCCCAGCCGCTGGGAGGATATTTAGTTCTGCCTCTACATTTTCCCCTCTCTCCAGTGTTTGGTTTTCTGCCAGATACTGGGCGACATTGTCCTGTTCCTGCTCTGGGCACTGGTCCAAATCATATGGTGAAGGGGGGGATTATGGTGTGGGGTTATTTTTCAGGGATTGGGCTTGGCCCCTTAGTTTCAGTGAAGGGAACTCTTAAGGCTTCAGCATATCAAGACATTTTGGACAATTTCATGCTCCCAACTTTGTGGGAACAGTTTAGGGATGGTCCCTTCCTGTTCCAACATGACTGCACACCAGTGCACAAAGTAAGGTTTATAAAGACATGGATGAGCGAGTTTGGGGTAGAGGAACTTGACTGGCCTAAACCTCAACCTGCAGGGATGGACTGGCCATTGGGACTACAGGGAGTTTCCCGGTGGGCCGGTGGCTCACTGGGCCGGCTTCAGTGACAGCGGACCGCCGCCCCCCTCCGCTCCTCTGTCTTTCCCTTCCCGCAAGCGCTCACCTGGGGGAAACAAAGAAGCAGGGGGAGGACCAGAGGAGCAGGGGGGATGACAGAGGAGCATGGGGGAGGGGACAGACAGCTGACTCAACAGCTATGGCCTGGGAGTTTCTCACTTCTGCCTAATCTTGTCCTATAAGGGGGGCACCGAACTGATTCTTTTTCCCCCGGATGAAATAATGTTTAGCTTCCCCTCTGGTACTGCCTATGAGAGTACCAGTACCAGCTGTTCTACTCTAATAAAGTAGAACGGCTAGTGGCTAGTGAAGGGGGAGAGGGGGCTTGGGTGGCCGGGGGGGGGGGGGGGGGGGTGCGGGAGTTGTCCGGCCGCCATGGGAGAGACCTGTCAAAGTGGGACAGTCTGGATAAAGTCCACCCGATAGAACACCTTTGGCAGGGGTCAAGTTCTGGGGAAAAAAGTGTGGGAACTCCCACCCAAGATCCACTCCGCCACCAAAAAAAAAAAAATTATACGCTCATATGCATAACTACTAAACCGCATGGTTCTTTCTAAATCCCGCAATAACTTGCGGCCGACCTCCGCAATGTCTCCTGGGAACAATGACAAAAGCTCCCAGGAGACATTGCGGCATCGAGGAAGTGACGGAATTCCCGCACACTACCCGATGAATCCATATACAGGAAGCGGCCAGTAACATAAAGGATTACTAAGGTTCGCCTGCCCCTGACAGTGACTCGAGCTGGGCATCGCCGTTTAGTGAAGGATTGGCTCAGGTGGCTCGGCTGCTCTAGTCCTGCAAAGGGAACTGAGTTCCTGCTGTCAAAAAAGTGCAGGAACTCCGTTCCCACGCGTTCCCGCAGGACTTGAGCCCTGATTGGGATGAATTAGAGCGGAGACTGCGAGCCAGGCCTTCAAGTCCAACATCGGTGCCTGACCTCACAAATGCACTTCTGGAAGAATGGTCAAACCTTCCCATAGACACACTCCTAAACCTTATGGACAGCCGTCCCAGAAGAGCTGAAGCTTCTATAGCTGCAAAGGGTGGGCCAACTCAATATTGAACCCTACGGACTAAGACTGGGATGCCATTAAAGTTCATATGCGTGTAAAGGCAGGCGTCCCAATACTTTTGGTAATATAGTGTACATCCTGAATTAAAATAATAAATACAGTTTTGGATTGATTTGGTATCATTAATGTCCCATAAATAATTATTATTATAGTGTCATTCCTCATTGAACAGTTTGGGAAGTGGGTACTGGGTAATGAAGCATCATACAACCCTCATAAACATTTTTTATAGGGATTTCATCAAATGTTTCCTCCTAAAGCCCATGAAAAGGAGGCCCAACGGTGTGGTTAGAAATCCATAAATAACAGACAAACCCCACACATGTGGAGCAATAGAGGACTCATCCCGATACTCACTCCTTCTTTTTGTGCCTTGGCGCTCTGTCAGTTTCACAGACGGATCCTATATCTGTCTCCACACTTGAGGCCAGCGACTGCAAAAAGGGAAAAGTGATAAGAAGGGGTTAGCCGGAGTGCAGAGCATTTCTGGTCTTTTATCACCCACTTAAAACTAAGTATTTGATATCGATGTGTACTGAGCACAAATCTCCATGACAAAATGCATCACGCAACAGTCACGGAACAAAATACTTTATTTTACAGTAACGGCAAAAGTTTGCAGAAGCTCTGGCAGGGAAATGGACCTTCCGTTTTTCATGAAGGGTCCGTTTTCAAGAACTCTAGACACTTACTTTATTCTGGAAAGATGTAAAGTTGAATTCCGGGAATTCAGCCGCTTTGTAAGTGCAGACACACTATGAGTTAAGTCCAAGAAGGTGCATGACATCTCCTGAACTCATGTATTTTATATCTGACAGGTTTTATGGCTCTGCCGGAGCATACACTGACATTCGGGGCTGTGAGAGAGGCACACAGAGCAACTATGCCTACCTCTTCCCTCTGCTGCCCATTCAAAGAAGCCTTTGTATTTTGTGAATGAGCTCACATAATACAAAAGGCTTCTGTGATTGGGCAGGAGGAGGGGAGGGAAAGGCTTAGCAGCTATGCCCTCCCCTCTTCTGCCCATTCAAAGAAGCCTTTGTATTTTGTGAATGAGCTCACATAATACAAAGGCTTCTGTGATTGGGCAGGAGTAGGGGGGAGGGGCCGGCATAGCAGCTGCTCTGGCCCTAATGTTGAAAAATGCTTAGACCTGAAGCATCAGTGTGGGGCTCCTGGAAATACAGCGATTGCCATCTTTTGAGAGTGCAATAAAACCCTCAGATGTAAATAACAGCGATAAGCCCAGGAGATGTCATGCACCTCCTTGGACTTAAAGTGGATGTAAAGCAAGAAGGGTTTTTTTTCCTTAATGCACTGTATCCATTAAGATAAAAAAAAAAACACCTGTGTGCAGCAGCAGCCCCAGCACCCCCTAATACTCACCTGAGCCCCATCTCTATGCAGTGATGTCCACGAGTGCCTTGTCCGTCCGGGACTCTCCCTCCTGATTGGCTGAGACACAGCAGCGGCGTCATTGGCTCCTACTGCGGTCAATTAAAGTTAGTTAGCCAATCAGGAGAGAGGAGGCAGGGCCAAACCAGGGCTCCGTGCCCAAATGGACACATGGAGCTGCGGCTCGAGTGCCCCCATAGCAAGCTGCTTGCTGTGGGGGCACTCGACAGGAGGGAGGGGGCCAGGAGCTTCGAAGAGGGACCCAAGAAGAGGGGGTTCAGTGTAAGAAATACACAGGAGAAAATGCATTTTGACAAGGGGAGTGTAGAGGTGGGCAGGGAGTCTACCGACATCACGACTCCACCCACTGAGCTCCGAACAACAGACCCACCACAGAATCTGCAGTTTTTTCAGGTCTCATAACAGACAGAGGGGGGACATTTGACATGTAAGGATACATGCAGGAGGCATCTATATCCTTGTAGATCAGCACTATGGAAGTAGTTTAGAAAGGATGAGAGTGGGTTTACATCCACTTTAAAAAGCGATTTGAAAGTGCTGCGAACCGGGAGTTTTTAACCCTTTTTTTTTTAAGGACTGAGCCTGTTTTTCAGACTCGGTGTTTACAAGTTAAAAACAGTTTTTTCACTAGAAAACTACTTAGAAACCCCAAACATTATACATTTTTTTCTAACACCCTAGAGAATAAAATAGCGGTCATTGCAATACTTTGTCACACCGTATTTGCTCAGTGGTCTTACAAGCGCACTTTTTTTTTGGAAAAAAATTCACTTTTTTTTTATTAAAAATAAGACAACAGTAAAGTTAGCCCAATTTTTTTTATATTGTGAAAGATGTTACGCCGAGTAAATTGATACCCAACATGTCACACTTCAAAATTGCGCCCGCTCGTGGAATGGCGACAAACTTTTACCCTTAAAAATCTCCATAGGCGACGTTTAAAAAAATTGTACAGGTTGCATGTTTTAAGATACAGAGGAGGTCTAGGGCTAGAATTATTTGGGTCACTTTTATTCCTATTGCACAAAATTTAAACAGCCCTTGTAATAGAAAAAAGCATGACAGGTCTTTTTAAAATATGAGATCTGGGGTCAAAAATACCCCAGATCTCACATTTGGACTTAAATGCAATAAAAAAAAAAAATTGTCATTTAAAAAAATGACAACAAAAAAATTAAGAGCTATGGGCGGAAGTGACGTCGCTTCCGCCCTGCTATGGTATGGAGACGTGTGGGGGCCATCTTGCTCTCACTCGTATCCCTACCTAACAGGACACAGGACCCGATGGCCTCTGATAAGCGGCGGAGGGCGTGGGAGAGCGGTGGCCCCTCTCCCGCCACCGATAACGGTTATCTCGCGGTGAATCTGCCGCAGAGATCACCATTATCGTAAACTGGACCGCCCGCTGAAAAGATGGACACCTGGGTTATGGCAGCAGCTGCTGCCATTATGGAGATATCCATCTTTAAAATGCCGACATATATATACAGTGGGTGGTCGTTAAAAGTGTGAAAGGGGTCTAATAGCAGTCAACTACAACTACAGTTCAAACCATACAAGTAGTCCCTCTACAATGCACTCTGATGCTCTGGGATGTCGGGTCAGCAAGTCCAGACCGCGATCTACTAGTCATCTGGCCACAATCTACAGGTTGCTGACCTCCGATTTAAGGCAAGTATCTTTTAATGGGCAATTATTCATTTTGATATTTTTCATTTTTTTAGTTCAACATTAACCACTTAAGCCCCGGACCTTTAGGCAGCTAAATGCCCAGGCCAGGTTTTGCGAATCGGCACTGCGCCGCTTTAACAGACAATTGCGCGGTCGTGCGACGTGGCTCCCAAACAAAATTGGCGTCCTTTTTTCCCCACAAATAGAGCTTTCTTTTGGTGGTATTTGATCACCTCTGCGGTTTTTATTTTTTGCGCTATAAACAAAAATATCCCCCAAAAACCTATAAAAAAAAAAATTTCCTCAGTTTAGGCCGATACGTATTCTTCTACCTATTTTTGGTAAAAAAAAAAAATCGCAATAAGTGTTTATCGATTGGTTTGCGCAACATTTATTGCGTTTACAAAATAGGGGATAGTTTTATTGCATTTTTATTAATTTTTTTTTTTTTTACTACTATTGGCGGCGATCAGCGATTTTTTTCGTGACTGCGACATTATGGCGGACACTTCGGACAATTTTGACACATTTTTGGGACCATTGTCATTTTCACAGCAAAAAATGCATTTAAATTGCATTGTTTATTGTGAAAATGACAGTTGCAGTTTGGGAGTTAACCACAGGGGGCGCTGTAGGAGTTAGGGTTCACCTAGTCTGTGTTTACAACTGTAGGGGGGTGTGGCTGTAGGACTGACTTCATCGATTGTGTCTCCCTATAAAAGGGATCACTCGATCGATACGCCGCCACAGTGAAGCACGGGGAAGCCGTGTTTACATAAGGCTCTCCCCGTTCTTCAGCTCTGGGGAGCGATCGAGACGGATCGGCTATAAACGAATAGCCGCGCCGTCGTCCTGGATCGCTCCCCGAGATAAGCCGCCCGCCGCACGCAGCGGGGGGGGGGGGTTGGGGGTCCCGATCGGACCCCCTACCCGCTAGAAGGCAAGGACGTATATATACGCCCATCTGCCTGTACGTGCCATTCTGTGGTTGTAAATAGGCGTGCGGTGGGCGTTAAGTGGTTAAAGGAGTTGTAAAGGTACAATTTTTTTTCCCTAAATGGCTTCCTTTACCTTGCAGTCCTCCTTCACTTACATCATCCTTCGATTTTGCTTTTAAATGTCCTTATTCCTCTGAGAAATCCTCACTTCCTGTTCTTCGGTCTGTAACTCCACACAGTAATGCGAGGCTTTCTCCCCGGTGTGGAGTGTTGTGCTCGCCCCCTCCCTTAACTACAGGAGAGTCAGGACGCCCACTTACACACAGCTCCTTTCTCTATATGCAACATAGAGAGCGTCCTGACTCTCCAGTAGTCAGGGCTGGACTGGGACAAAAACTTGGCCCTTTACTTCATCCAGACCGGTCCACTTTGACAGGTCTCTCCCATGGCGGCCGGACAACTCCCGCACCCCCCCCAGCCACCCAATCCCCCTCTCCCCTTCACTAGCCGTTTTAGTTTATTAGAGTAGAATGACTGGTACTCCTATAGGCAGTACCAGTGGGGAAGCTAGACATTATTTCACCCGGGGCAAAGAATGCGTTTGGTGCCCCTCCCTTATGGGACAAGATAAGGCAGAAGGGAGAAACTCCCAGGCCACAGCTGTTGAGTCAGCTGTCTGTCCCCTCCCCCCATGCTTCTCTGGCCTCCCCCCTGCTCTTCTGGTCCTTCCCCTGCTTCTTTGTTCCCCCAAGGTGAGCGCTGCGGGAAGGGAGAGACAGAGGCCCAGGAAAGGTCGGCGGTCCACGGTCACTGAAGCCGGCCCACCGGGAAACTCCCTGTAGTCCCAATGGCCAGTCCATCCCTGCCTGTAGTCCAAGGGAGAGGGCGAGCACGACACTCCACACCAGGGAGAAAGCCTTGCATTACTGTGTGGAGTTACAGACAGAAGAACAGGAAGTGAGGATTTCTCAGAAGAAAGAAGGACATTTAAAAGCAAAATGGAAGGATGAGGTAAGTGAAGGAGGACTGCACTAAGGTAAAGGAAGATATTTAGGGGGAAAATAATTGTACCTTTACAACTCCTTTAAGTATATATCAATTTATTTTATTTTTTTTGGAGGTGCCATCTTACACGTAATCCTGAAATTGTAACCGCTCCCCAATTCTTTTGTTTCCTTACATGACGCAACTATAATCCGCGCCTTCTCTATGTCAGATATGAAGCCTCTTCACACGTCGTTCCGTCGCTTGCTTGGCATAAGTCATTACCCAGGAAAAGTCACCCGGCCACATTCCAAGCTGGATCTGGATGTACAGAACATTGCAAGACAAGATATGATCTCAATTCCTGCAGCGTAATGAAGCCAAGGGCTATATATATTTCCGGTACCTATCCTGAGCCTGCCAAAAACAGGAGTTCATCCTCCTATGCTCCATCGGATGTGTGGGGGCTCCAGCAGCAGATTACTCATCACCGTCTATTTTCACTTATCCTAAAAGTCGTCATCAACTCGGTTGCAAACGTTCCCTTTTTTTTTTAAAGGAGTTGTAAAGGAAAAAAAAATGTTTTTCTAAAATGACTGTTTACAGGGTATAGAGACATAGGGCCAGATCCACATAGCGAGTACGCCGGCGTATCTACTGTTACGCCGGCGTACTTTCAAATTACCCGCGTCGTATCTTTAGTTTGAATCCTCAAACCAAGATACGACGGCATCTGGGTTCGATCCGACAGGCGTACGCCTTCGTACGCCTTCGGATCGTAGGTGCAATACTTCGGCGTCCGCTGGGTGGAGTTCTCATTGTTTTCCGCGTCGGGTATGCAAATTAGCTTTTTCCAACGATCCACGAACGTACGCGCGGCCGTCGCATTCTCTTAGGTCGTCTCTATTCGGCTTTTTCCGGCGTATAGTTAAAGCTGCTATTTTGCGGCGTATAGATAGACTTGCCATGTTAAGTATGGCCGTCTTTCCCGCGTCAAAATTTGAATTTTTTTTTTTTTTGCGTAAGTCGTCCGTGAATAGGGATGGACGTAAGTCACGTCTAAGTTCAAAAAATGACGTTGTTGCGACGTCATTTCGCGCAAAGCACGGCGGGAAATTTCAAAACGGAGCATGCGCAGTTCAATCAGCGCAGGGACGCGCTTCATTTAAATGAATCACGCTCCCTAATCGCAGATTTGAATTCCGCCGCCAGAAATACACTACGCCGCCGTAACTTACGGCGCAAAATCTTCCTGGATTTGACTTAAAGCCAGGTAAGATACGGCAGCGTAGCGTATCTCCGATACGCTGCGCCTATCCAATTCTATGTGGATCTGGCCCATAAGAGTTAACCGATTCCTTTTAAAAATGATTAAAAATAGATAAAAATCAATCATATAATGTACCTGCAGTTTCTAGTTTCGTTTTTGCATGTTGTTTCCTGCTTCTGTGATGTACAGAGCCAATACAGGGCAGTGATGGTTTGGAAAACGAAACTGATTGGTGCTGTGGGGTTTTAGACACACAGTAATCGCACCTCCTTGATTAGAGATCAGGAAACAGACAACCAGGAAGTGTGGAGATCAGAGAAGAATTACAGCAACTTGAGAGCAAAAACGAACAATGAGGACATGAAAACAGCACGGCATTAAAGTGGTTGTAAACCCACTTTTTGTACTTTTACCTACAGGTAAGCCTATAACAAGGCTTACCTGTAGGAAGGGAGAATATCTCCTAAATCTGCACGGTTTAGGAGATATTCCCCTCGCAATGCGCCGCTGCGCATGCGCAGGGGGGATCTACGCCGAAAGGACCGGCAGCCGCCGGACCTTGCCGAGTTTTAGATCTCCTGCGCGCACGCGAGTGACGTCATCGCCGTTCCAGCCAATCACAGCGCTGGAGCGGCGATACCCGGAAGACACGCCGAGGCAAGATGAAATCTCGCTCGGCGTGAACCAGGTAAGTGCTACACACCTCGTTCCGAGGTAAGTATTTCATAATGAGCTAATATGCGGTGCATATTAGCTCATTATGACTTTTCCCTTACAGGAGGAAAAACATTTTTTTTTTTCATGCGGGTTTACAACCACTTTAAGGTAAAGGAAGCTATTAAGATAAAAAAAAAAATTCCTTTACAAACCCTCCCCTTGTCTGCCAAAGTAGGTTTATAAACGTCCTGGTAGTCAAGGGGTTAAAGCAAGTTCACCGCTTGATATTTTCAACCGACTCTTTGCTGTAGTCCCGGTTCACCTATATGCGATGCGGGAACCAGCGCGATTCCAGTGCACACGTCACCTGCCTGCGGTTCACACCGACATCTGCGAATTGCTGCGCGTGTCAATGTAAGGTTAATTACCCCCCCCCCCCCCCCATCAATTTGCAGATCGCAGTGCGAACTGGCCAAATGATGCAGGAATCGGATTGCATAGGTGTGAACATTTATGCGATCCGATTCCAAACAAAGGGTCCTGCACCAGTTTGGTGCAAATGCGATACAAATTCAACCATACAATCTGTATGGCTGAATTCGCATTGCATGTGATCTGCACAGCAGTGCGGTGCGAATCACATGCGATGTCCAACAGGGTCGCCCAATCATTTCTACGGTAACGGAAACTCTTTATTGAAGCAAAATCACAATAAATACATCACAGCACATCATAGCGTTGAGCCTGCGTTGATTAATGCAGATCACTGCCGATAGTGTAAATGAGCCCCAATACATTCAAATTCATCTTAAGGGCCCTTTCACACTGGTGCGTTTTTGCAGCGTTTTTACGGTAAAAATAGCGCTATTAAAAGGCTCCCCATGCCCCTCTCCATTGAAATGAATTAAAAACACGGTAAAAACGCGGTAAAATCGCTGTGTTTTACCGCGATTTTAACGCTCCGTTGTTACCGCGTTTTTACAGCGGTTTTTAATTCATTTCAAAGGAGGGGGCATGGGGAGCGTTTTATGAGCGTTTTAATCGCACTATTTTTACTGCAAAAACACGGCAAAAACGCACCAGTGTGAAAGGGCCCTAAGCGCTTCCCGGAATTCCCGAAGTGTGGAGCGTGCGTGCATGCCGCATCACTGGGGACCCGATGCGCATGCCCGGCGGCCGCGATGTCCGCCGGGCACCTGCGATTGCTCGTCACAGAGCCAGGGACGTTGATCTCTGTGTGTAAACACAGAGATCCACATCCTGTCAGGGAGAGAGGAGACCGATGGTGTGTCCCTTGTACAGAGGGACACCAATAGGTCACCTCCCCCAGTCACCCCCCCCTCCCCCCACAGCAAGAATCACTCCCCATGGAACACATTAACCCCTTGATCGCCCCCTAGTGTTAACCCCTTCCCTGCCAGTCACATATATACAGTAATCAGTGCATATTTATAGCACTGTTCGCTGTATAAATGTGAATGGTCCCAAAATAGTGTCAAAAGTGTCTGATCTGTATGCCGCAATATCACAGTCCTGCCAAAAATCGCATATCGCCGCCATTACTAGTAAATAATAAAAATAAATGTCACAAATCTATCCCCTATTTTGTAGGCGCTAACCAAACGCTTATTGCGTTTTTTTTTTTACCAAAAATATGTAGTGGAATACGTATCGCCTAAAAAATTGGGATATTTATTATAGCAAAAAGTAAAAAATATTGTTTTGTTTTCAAATTTGTCTTTTTTTGTTTATAGCGCAAAAAATAAAAACCGCAGAGGTGATCAAATACCACCAAAAAAAAGCTCTAGTGAAAAAAGTAAAACATTTTTTTGGGAGCCACGTCGCACGACCGCGCAATTGTCATTCAAACCGCGACAGTGTTGAAAGTTGAAAATTGGCCTGGGCAGGAAGGGGTGAAAATGCCCGGTATTAAAGTGGTTAAATAAGAGGAAAAGGATTTTTTATAGTTTGTTTGCCTGTTTTTGTAAAAAAAAAAAAAGGTCTATAAATCCGACCAACAAATAAAAGGTTATATGTCAGGGGGTTATGGGAAAGCAGCTGTGTTATGAGGGATAGGGATTGGAGAGGAGGCGACAGGAAACAATGGGTCACATCTTAAGACCCCAAACATCCTTCTTTCAGCTATTGTACACAAATTTCTATAAAATTTCAGAGGCCTTCGCTGCTTTCCCCCTCACAGCGCCACCATCGCGCCTCAGCCCCCGGCCTCCTGCCATTTCTAGCCGACAGCACCATAAAAATCCAGACTAAATTTATCCAATAATGAGACGGGTTGCAGAGAAATCTGCCAAACTATTTTCTTTTTATAGCAGTTTGCTCTAATAACCGCACTCGGCATTCCTCTTTTTTTACACGTTTGGGGGGGGGGGGGGTTAATAAAACAGAAGCCCGGCAACCATTTTGTTGGTGCAGCTTCAGGATTTTGAGGAGAGCAGAAAAAGGCGGCATCATGGAGGCATGAGACACGACGCATGCTCACTCGTTTTTGGATTCCGTACTCGTATTCCTGTGCGATTTTTAATGCAGTGCATTTTTCAGCCTGAAATCGGACTGCACTACACCAAAAGTAGTGCCTTTTAATGATAAACGCATTGAAACCGGATCGCACGGTACTTCTGTACCATGCCTAATGAAGGGGTCCTGCGCGGCTCCTATACGTTGTACTTTGTCCTTTGTGATGTGATTATTCTTCAATAAAACTTTGACGACAATTGAGGATCCAGGGTGTGCCGACAAATCTACACATTGACTGATGCAGGCAAACACACTGCATTTGCGACCTGCGTTTGGGATGTTAGCATTGCAACGATGTCTGCTGTAGTGCAGTATGTTTTGAATGTGGTGCTGGAAACGAGAACGGAACACAGGTTTCCCAAGTCCTCAGGGCCTATTCACACTTATGCCGCGTACCCCAATTGAAGTCTATAGAACCAACAAAACTAAAAAAAAAATCCTGGCTCGTTCCATCAAATGCACAGATGTGAACATGACCCATAGGAAACCATGGTAAATGGACTGTAGTGTGTTTCTGCAAGACTGAAAATAATTGCTAGAATTATTGCTCTCGCTCTAACGATCGCGGCCATACCTCACATGTGTGGTTTGAACACCGTTTACATAAGCAGGCGCGACAAACGTATGCATTCGCTTCTGCGCGCGAGCACAGCGGGACGGGGCGCTTTAAAAAAAAAAAAGCATTCTTATTTATTTTACTTTTTTATTTTTACACTGTGCCTTTAAAAATATTTGTTGGATCACTTATATTCCTATAAGGCTACTTTCACACTGGGGCGGGGGGCGTTAGCGGTAAAGCGCTACTAATTTTAGCGGTGCTTTACTGCTGTTATAGCAGCACTTTTCGGCCGCTAGCAGGACGCTTTTAGCCCCCTGGAAACCGGGGATGTCTGGTCACTCTAGCCCTCGGGCAATAGGAGATTATGGGGCCCCCGGGCAATAGGAGATTATGGGGCCCCCGGGCAATAGGAGATTATGGGGCCACACAGTACTGTATACACACACACACACACACACACACAGTATACATGTACACAGACACACAATATATACACACACACACACACACACACACACACAGTATACATGTACACAGACACACAATATATACACACACAGTATACATATACACAGACACACAATATACATATACACAGACACACAATATACATATACACAGACACACAATATACATATACACAGACACATACAGTATACATATACACAGACACACACTATACACTGTGACAGGAAGTCAGGTAAATCTGTGAGTGTTGTCACAGACGGGACATACATTTCTGCCTTGTTTAGACAATACACCAATTGTTATTAGGCGTCGGCTGCAAACGTAGCCAGAAAAGGCTAAAGGCCGTTGGAGGACTTCAGCTGTTGAGAATGAGGCAATTAATTTGATTGATTCAAAGTTACATCTCACCAGCGGCGCTTAGACGCTCACTTCACAGTGGGCATTTGGCGCCTAATTAAGCTCAAAAATCAATCAATCAATTAAGGCCTCTATAAGTAGTCCAGAGGATTACCACTAATTTGCTGCATCCTGAGTCTTTGTATGTAAGGAGAGCAGTGCCAGAAAGTCTTCTGAGGAGGTGAGGAGAGGATTGATTTTTCTGTGTGATAAAAATCAAAAGACTATTGTTTTTCTGCTGTATGACCAGCAGTGTCTGTCCAGCACTAGGCTGTGCCAGACTCCATAGATAGGTTCCTGTGTGGAAGGTACCTGTGTGGAAGGTAGACGCCCCAAGTGGCCAGGGTTTATTTTAGGTTTGATTTTGTTTATGCTGTTTGGATGCTTGCACTTGTTTCCAGCAAGATGGAAGAATAAACCAAAATCTTTTGTTTTCAACCGTCTTCGACTGTTTCTCTGTATCGTTCAGTGTGTAGTGAACCCATCCAGGGGGTCACACACCCCGTTACCGAGCTAACACACTGAGAAGGTACTGGAGAGGCGGGGCAACTATAATCTTGGGATTTTTAGACCAAAAGGATGTCGGTAAGGGACATTTCAAGGACAGATGTAAAAAAACACAGATTTTTACATACTGTCCCTGGTTTTACTGAGGCTGGCAACCCTGACGGGGCCCCCTAGTGGCATGGGGTCCTCGGGCAGTGTCCGAGTGCCCGAATGGTCAGTCCGTCCCTGCCTGGGAGTATTCCAGTCAGGCTTCATGGGGTACCTAAATGGTCTACACCTATAGCATAGGGCAATATTCAACTTTGGTGAAAGCTACACGGCTTGTTTTTGTCTACAGACGATCCCTTATCTGCATTTTTTTCGGTAAACATGAACACCGGGCCAGATTCAGATAGCCCGGCGTAATTTTGTGCGGGCGTAGCGTATCTCAGATACGCTACGCCGCCGTAACCTAGTGAGGCAGGTTCTGTATTCCGAAAGAACTTGCGGCTAAAGTTACGGCGGCGTAGCGTATGTGGTCTGGCGTAAGCCCGCGTAGTTCAAATTATTCAGGCAGTGGGCGTGTTGTATGTTGACGAACGGTGACCCCACGTAAATGAAGTTTTTTTACTAACGGCGCATGCGCCGTCCATGGACGTATCCCAGTGCGCATGCTCCAAATTACGCCGCAAAGCCTCATTGGTTTCGACGTGAACGTAACTTACGCAAAGCCTTATTCGCGAACGATTTACACAAACGACGCAAAATTCGACGCTGGCCCGACGTCCATACTTAACATTGGCTACGCCTCATATAGCAGGGGTAACTTTACGCCGGAAAAAGCCTTACGTAAACGACGTAAAAAAAAATGCCTCGGGCGGACGTACGTTTCTGAATCGGCGTATCTACCTAATTTGCATATTTGACGCGGAAATCTACGGAAGCGCCACCTAGCGGCCAGCGTAAATATGCAGCCTAAGATACGACGGTGTAAGAGACTTATGCCGCATACACACCATCACTTTATGTGATGAAAAAAAACGAAATTTTCTGTGAAGTAAAAAACAACGTTTTTGAAACTTCAATTTTCAAAGACGAAGTTGCCTACACACCATCGTTTTTCTCACAATGTTCTAGCAAAGCGAGGTTACGTTCTCACCACTTTTTCCATTGAAGCTAGCTTCATAAGTAGCTTCTGGGCATGCGCGGGTGTAAAAACGTCTTTTTAAACGACGTTTTTTGCTACACACGGTCAATTTCTGTGAAGTAAAAAACGACGTTTTGAAAAACGACACATAAAATTGAAGCATGCTTCAATTTTTTTTGGTCGTTTTTTACAAGACATAAAACAACGTTTTCCCCCACACGTTTTTAAAAACTTCGTTTTTTTTCATCACATAAAGTGATGGTGTGTACGGGGCATTACGCCGGCCATATCTTAGTAAAATTCTGGCGTATCTTGCTTTCTGAATACAGAAAGAAGATACGCCGGCGCTTCGTAGAACTTACGCGGCGTATCAATAGATGCGCCGACGTAAAGGCTATCTGAATCCGGGCCTATGCCTTTAAGCTGGTCGAGCCAAAACTGGAGTGAGTGCGTACAGACAGAAAGTGTCTGACAGGCCAGAGGAGATGCGCAGCACTGTGGTGCAAAACAAGTGGCGACAGAATATTATGAGAGGAAAAAATAAAAAATGGCGACTATCTACGATACCCCGTGCATTAGCAAATTAGACGTCACCCATTAAGGTTCACGTCATGAAAAATGACAACGCTTTCCCTCAGCGTTTTATACACTTCTGACCGAAAATCCACACCTGCCAGGAGTTGAACGCGGACAACGCAACGGCCAAGGCTCCAGACTCCCCTCTACACACAGGATTTTGTGTACAGGGCTCTCTGCCCATCAGTTACCTTGGTAACAGATGCAGGATCTGTAAAGATGGTCGCTGCCAGATTGGAAGGAGTTGCCGGGATTCAGATCTGGCAAACGTTAAAGGCGAGCTGCGTGCAATATGACGCTACAAAAAAAACACATGAAATGCCAGTCTGTTATGTTCTGCGTTTTGTGCTCATTAGTGAGCCGAGAGAAAACAGTTCTGTTTCTGGAGGAATTTGTTGCTTTAAAAAAAAAGCAGAAAATGAAGATGAATAATAATAATAATAATAACGACCCGGGGAAAGGTTGCCGACACACCATCCTACAGAGACCAACTATTACAGGGTACGTAAACCCCAAACTATGGACTTATTGGCTCCCTTTTGGCTGTTAAATGTACCATGAAAATGGTTTTCTTATTGGGGTTCAAGAAGTGCAAAAATACCTGTTGATCCTGCCAGAAACTTTGTGAGCTGATACCTTCCTGTGCGCTCTTCTTCACTACCAACAGTTAAGCAGAAATAACCCCTCCTATCTTTTTCAGCCACAGTTAAAATCGATTGGTTTACATTCTCAGTGGGCTATAAAACACCTCCCCCTATGCTGTGGACAAGAGGATAGAGGGAGGTGTTCTGTAGTCCTGCCCCAGGGCAATGCTTCTCAATCTATTTTCAGTCATGGCACCCCTTGAAAATATGCAAAATCTTGGAGCACCCCAGCCTAAGATGGTGTCCCCATCACATCAGAATCCTTAGTACCCTCCATTTCACAACAGAGTCCTCAGCCCCCCTCAATTCACATTAGAGTACTCGGCCCCCCTTGATTCACATTAGAGTACTCAGCCCCCCTCAATTCACATCAGAGTACTCGGCCCCCCTTGATTCACATTAGAGTACTCGGCCCCCCTCGATTCACATTAGAGTACTCGACCCCCCCTCGATTCACATTAGAGTACTCGGCCCCCCTCGATTCACATCAGAGTACTCGGCCCCCCTCGATTCACATCAGAGTACTCGGCCCCCCTCGATTCACATTAGAGTACTCGGCCCCCCTCAATTCACATTAGAGTACTCGGCTTGCCCCCCTTTCACTACAGAGTCCTCGCCCCCTTACTATCAGAGTTCTTAGCCCCCCACCCTCTTACATTAGAATCCTCACCCCCCTTTTCACATTTAAAGTCCTCGCCCCCTACTTTCACATCAGTGTCCTTAGCCCCCTTTTTCATATGAGAGTCTTCGGCTTCCCTTTTTTTCACATCAGAGACCTCGCCCCCCCCCCCCTTTTAACATCAGAGTCCCCCCCCTTTCACATTAAAGTCCTCAGTGTCCCTCTTTCACATCGGAGTTCTTGCCTCACCCTTTAAAATCTGAGTCCTACACCCCTCTTTTTCACATCAGAGACCTCAGCCGCACCCCCCTTCACATCAGAATCCTCAGCCGCCCCACTTTACATCAGAGATTTTGAAGCCCCCCTTTCACATTAGAGTCCTCGGCCCCCCTCCATTCACATTAGAGTTCTCGGCCCCCTCCATTCACATCAGAGTCCTCGGCCCCCCTCCATTCACATTAGCGAATTACATTAGAGTGTTCGGCCCCCTCCATTCACATCAGAGTCCTCGGATTGCCCCTCTTTCACTTCAGAGTCCTCAGCACCCCCCTTTCACATTAGAGTATTTGCCCCCTTACTATCAGAGTTCTTAGCCCCCCCCCCCCACCGTCTCACATTAGAATCTTCACCACCCTTTTTACATTTAATGTCCTCGCCCCCTACATTCACATCAGTGTCCTTAGCCCCCTTTTTCATATCAGAGTCTTCGGCTTCCCTTTTTTTCCACATCAGAGACCTCGCCGCCCCCCCCCCCCCTTTAACATTAAAGTCCTCAGTGTCCCTCTTTCACATCGGAGTTCTTGCCTCACCCTTTAAAATCGGAGTCCTCCACCCCTCTCTTTCACATCAGAGACCTCAGCCGCACCCCCCCTTCACATCAGAATCCTCAGCTGCCCCACTTTACATCAGAGACCTTGAAGCCCCCCTTTCACATTAGAGTCCTCGGCCCCCCTCCATTCACATTAGCGAATTACATTAGAGTGTTCGGCCCCCTCCATTCACATCAGAGTCCTCGGATTGCCCCTCTTTCACTTCAGAGTCCTCAGCACCCCCCTTTCACATTAGAGTATTTGCCCCCTTACTATCAGAGTTCTTAGTCCCCCCCCCCACCGTCTCACATTAGAATCTTCACCACCCTTTCTCATTTAATGTCCTCGCCCCCTACTTTCACATCAGTGTCCTTAGCCCCCCTCTTCACATCAGAGTCCTCAGCCCCCTTTTTCATATCAGAGTCTTCGGCTTCCTTTTTTTTCACATCAGAGTCCTCTCCCCCCCTTTCACATTAAAGTCCTTAGCGACCCTCTTTATCATTGCAGCCCCCCCCCCCCCTCACATTAGTAGTGCACTGTGTTGCCAACCGTCCATATTTTTACAGACATTTCGTAAAAACGGTCACTTTTTTCCCCCGTTCGTATATGTCCGTGGTTGCGGGAATGTGCCAGTAAAAATAGCCAAAATCGGTTCGGCTTGGAACTGCGCATGGAGATTGGAGGCAGAAGGAGATTGGAGGCAGAGGGGGATGGAGGCATCGGGTGTTGGTGACAGAGGGGGATGGAGGCATCGGGTGTTGGTGACAGAGGGGGATGGAGGCAGGGGGTGGTTGGAGGCAGGGGGTGGTGGTGGCTCCACAGAGGGGGATGGTGGCACCGCAGAGGGTGGGGAATGGAGACAGGGGTTGTTGATGGCACCGCAGAGGGGGATGGAGGCAGGGGACGATGGAGGCAGGGGGTGTTGGTGGCAGAGGGATATTGTGGCACCGCAGGGGGGTGTGAAGGCAGGGGGTGTTGGTGGCAGAGGGGGGTGAAGTCAGGAGGTGTTGGTGGCAGAGGGGGGTGAAGTCAGGAGGTGTTGGTGGCAGAGGGGGGTGAAGTCAGGAGGTGTTGGTGGCAGAGGGGGGTGAAGTCAGGAGGTGTTGGTGGCAGAGGGGGGTGAAGGCAGGGGGTGTTGGTGGCAGAGGGGGGTGAAGTCAGGAGGTGTTGGTGGCAGAGGGGGGTGAAGTCAGGAGGTGTTGGTGGCAGAGGGGGGTGAAGTCAGGAGGTGTTGGTGGCAGAGGGGGGTGAAGGCAGGGGGTGTTGGTGACAGAGGGGGGGTGAAGGCAGGGGGTGTTGGTGGCAGAGGGGAGTGAAGTCAGGAGGTGTTGGTGGCAGAGGGGGGTGAAGGTAGGGGGTGTTGGTGGCAGAGGGGGGTGAAGGCAGGGGGTGTTGGTGGCAGAGGGGGATGGAGGCAGGGGGTGATGTGACTAAATAATTTGCCCTTATTATATTGAAAATAACAAAAATGTGTTTTTTTACCTTTAAATTTTTACCTTAAATCACATTGCTAATTGCCTAGTGTACTTGTTTGTAGCCTAAATACTTAAATTTGCACGTAAAAATGTAATTTAGTAACTTTTGTGAAATGTCAGTAAAAACGTGGCTGCGCCATTAAATTTCGGCTGTCGTGCCAGTAAATTTCAATCTGGTAGGTTGGCAACACTGGTAGTGCACTGAAACACATTCGATCCAGTGGCTGTAATCAGTTGTGCACCAATGAGTTTGCCCTGACTTTGCTCTAAACACACAGGGCCAGATTCAGGTACCGCTGCGCACTTCTTACGGAGGCGCACGTAATTTGCGCGGGCGCTCCTCAAAAATGCCCGGCGTAAGGGCGCGTAATTTAAATGATCCCGTAGGGGGCGTGGATCATTTAAATTAGGCGCGTTCCCGCGCTGAACGTAGTGCACATGCTCAGTCGGGAAACTTTCCCGACGTGCATTGCGGCAAATGACGTCGCAAGGACGTCATTTGCTTCAAAGTGAACGTAAATGGCGTCCAGCGCCATTCACGATTCACTTATGCAAACGATGTAAAATTTAAACTTCGCAACGCGGGAACGACGGGTATACGTAGCATTGGCTGCCCCTGCTATTAGCAGGAGCAGCCTTACGCGAAACCCGATGAACGGAAACGACGTAAACTGCGTACGCAGGGCTCGCGTAGGGTAGTGAATCAGCGTTAGTATGCAATTTGCATACTATACGCTGACCACTACGGGAACGCCCCCTAGCGGCCATCGTAAGAATGCAGCCTACGATATGACTGGTGTAAGAGCCTTATGCCACGCATATCTTAGGCTGCAGTCGGCGTATCGAGGTTCCTGAATCAGGAGCATTCGAAACGCCGGCGCAAGTAAGCAATTGCGCTGCGTAACTATGGTTACGCAGACGCAATTGCTACCTGAATCTGGGCCAATATGTGCATGTCTAAGAACAGATACTACAGGGACAGCTCTAGATTGAAGCCAAATATTGCATCCAGAACAGCTTATTTTTTTTTCCCATTTTTTATTTTTTTATTTTTTTAACGGCCTCGGGTCGGCTAAATCAAAATACTAAGAATTTAGCCTGGAGTTAGAAGCACCCAGACTCAATTTGGAGAGGCAGCCACATACTTTTGAGAACATACATGTGTACAACCGGCAATCTGAACTACACAATTATGCCACTATCGTGCTAAAAAAAATAAATAAAAAATAAACGTTTTAGCAGTCATAACATCTTTAGATGTGTGATCTCATCTGAGGCCTGACACAAGTTTTATGGCTCACACTCAGGACCACGCCCACCCGTCATCATGCAGGTTCTTCACACTTCCAGCTCTCATAAAAATGACACCTCTCTGGCCATCAACACGTAAATCTTCGATATCCTCCTTCAGACTCCTTATGCAAACACGCGCTTTCACAAAGGTTCCTGTGTTTAATTTTAGGTTGTGTCTGCATTGCACAAGTTCCCCTTTTAACTCTTCTGAATACTGCGTCTTCCACAAAGAGGATGGATATCATAAAGTACACGTATGACTTAAGCCTCATACACACGATCGCTTCTTTCTGAGGGTTGCGGTGGCGGGACACTAAAAAAAGTCCTGCCAGCCGCATCTTTGAGACGTAAAAATACCGCTCCTATAGCACCCTTGCCCGTTTAAATCAATGGGATAGCGCCTCCAAAATGCCGCAAAGCAGCGTTTTTGCGGGCAGGTTTAACCCTTTTTTTGGCCGCTAGCAGGGGTTAAAATCTCCCCGCTAGTACCGGAAAATTGCAGTGAACACGACGGTGAAACGCCGCTAAAAATAGCACCCCGGCATCTTAAACCGGGGGTGGGGTTTATGATCTTGTGACTGCCGTTTATGATCATGTGACAGCTGTCACATCTAAAATTATGGATAGGAGAGCGCTTATTTCTACCCAGAAGCCTACCATTTCCATGACTGCTGGCCTGGGGGTGTGGCCTTGCCTGTGACAACCCTGGGGGTGTGGCCTCGTCTGTGTCAACCCTGGGGGTGTGGCCTCGTCTGTGTCAACCCTGGGGGTGCGGCCTCGTCTGTGTCAACAGTGGGGGTGAGGCCTCGTCTGAGACAACCCTGGGGGTGGACCATGATGCATGATCCATATGTGTAATGAGAGCGCTTATTTCTACCCAGAAGCCTACCATTTCCATGACTGCTGGCCTGGGGGTGTGGCCTCATCTGTGACAACCCTGGGGGTGTGGCCTCGTCTGTGTCAACCCTGGGGGGCAGCTTCGTCTGAGACAACCCTGGGGGTGAGGCCTCGTCTGAGACAACCCTGGGGGGGCGGCCTCGTCTGAGACAACCCTGGGGGGGCGGCCTCGTCTGAGACAACCCTGGGGGTGCGGCCTCGTCTGAGACAACCCTGGGGGTGCGGCCTCGTCTGAGACAACCCTGGGGGTGCGGCCTCGTCTGAGACAACCCTGGGGGTGCAGCCTCATCTGAGACAACCCTGGGAGGTGCGGCCTCGGCTGAGACAACCCTGGGGGAGTGGCCTCGGCTGAGACAACCCTGGGGGAGCGGCCTCGGCTGAGACAACCCTGGGGGTGCGGCCTTGTCTGTGACAACCCTGGGGGTGGACCATGATGCATGATCCAAATGTGTAATTTCCCAAAAATGAGGTTCTACGCAAATGATCCTCAAAAGTCAACATCAAGAGCAAGCCCAAGGCCAAATTGCTAATGGGTAAAATGTTTAGAAGACACAAAAGATAGGAACTGCCGCTCGTTATACTTGCATGCGACTCGTTTTACCATCCTTTATCTCTTTTACTTTGCGTTATCAGAAATACACATCTGTATTTGTTTTTCTTGCTTTTGTTTGTTTTTTTTACAGTTGAATTTGTTCCGTAACTTCTCCCCAACCTCCTCCTTCTGCGGAGAAACAATGTCAGGATTGTGGTTGAACTGGAAAATATGCCACCAATCACCGCACCCAAACCCATTCCTGCCCTTGGACTCGCTAACATTGTATATGGCTTAAGGCACCTGCGCTATTTCTGTCCCCAGCAATCAGTCTGTCAATCTTACAATTCACATAGGAGTTATATCAGCAATATATGGACTGAAGGCGTTCTCATTAAAACGCACGTGTCTCTGTATTTTTTAGTCCTATTGTATACAGTATATATTGTAATCATAGTGTAATCTGAAACAGTCAAAGTAAACAGAATGGTAATACCCCTATTACCTGTTCAGCAGCAAGCACTGAACAAACAGAATCTCAGATAAACAGAGTAATTTATGAGATGTTTTCAGAGGGCAAAGATATATACCATCATCCTCCAGATATTTCCACCTGCAGGAGGAGGACAGACTCATAGCTCCCTTCTATCTGTATCACCCTGCAGGAGGAGGACAGACTCATAGCCCCTTCTGTCTGTATCACCCTGCAGGAGGAAGACAGACTCATAGCCCCTTCTGTCTGTATCACCCTGCAGGAGGACAGACTCATAGCTCCCTTCTATCTGTATCACCCTGCAGGAGGAGGACAGACTCATAGCTCCCTTCTGTCTGTATCACCCTGCAGGAGGACAGACTCATAGCTCCCTTCTATCTGTACCACCCTGCAGGAGGAGGACAGACTCATAGCCCCCTTATGTCTGTATCACCCTGCAGGAGGACAGACTCATAGCCCCTTCTATCTGTATCACCCTGCAGGAGGACAGACTCATAGCTCCCTTCTATCTGTATCACCCTGCAGGAGGAGGACAGACTCATAGCCCCCTTATGTCTGTATCACCCTGCAGGAGGACAGACTCATAGCCCCTTCTATCTGTATCACCCTGCAGGAGGAGGACAGACTCATGGCTCCCTTCTATCTGTATCACCCTGCAGGAGGAGGACAGACTCATAGCTCCCTTCTATCTGTATCACCCTGCAGGAGGACAGACTCATAGCTCCCTTCTGTCTGTGTCCCCCTGCAGGAGGAGGACAGACTCATAGCCCCCTTCTATCTGTATCACCCTGCAGGAGGAGGACAGACTCATAGCTCCCTTCTATCTGTATCACCCTGCAGGAGGACAGACTCCTAGCCCCTTCTATCTGTATCACCCTGCAGGAGGAGGACAGACTCATTCATAGCCCCTTCTATCTGTGTCCCCCTGCAGGAGGACAGACTCATAGCTCCCTTATATCTGTATCACCCTGCAGGAGGACAGACCCATAGCCCCCTTCTGTCTGTATCACCATGCAGGAGGAGGACAGACTCATAGCTCCCTTCTATCTGTATCACCCTGCAGGAGGACAGACTCATAGCTCCCTTCTATCTGTATCACCCTGCTGGAGGACAGATTTATAGCCCCCTTCTATCTGTATCACCCTGCAGGAGGAGGACAGACTCATAGCTCCCTTCTGTCTGTATCGCCATGCAGGAGGAGGACAGACTCATAGCCCCCTTCTATCTGTATCACCCTGCAGGACAGACTCATAGCTCCCTTCTGTATGTGTCACCCTGCAGGAGGAGGACAGACTCATAGCTCCCTTCTGTGTCCCCCTGCAGGAGGACAGACTCATAGCTCCCTTCTATCTGTATCACCCTGCAGGAGGAGGACATACTCATAGCTCCCTTCTGTCTGTATCACCCTGCTGGAGGACAGACTCATAGCTCCCTTCTGTCTGTATCATCCTACAGGAGGAGGACAGACAAGTGCATCCCTTTTACACAATTGTCAAAAGTATTGGGACACCTGCCTTTACATGAACTTTAATGGCATCCCAGTCTTAGTCCGTAGGGTTCAAAATTGAGTTGGCCCAAACTTTGCAGCTATAACAGCTTCAACTCTTCTGGGAAGACTGTCCACAAGGTTTAGGAGTGTGTCTATGGGAATGTTTGACCATTCTTCCAGAGTTGCATTTGCGAGGTTAGGCACTGATCTTGGACGAGAATACCTGGCTAGCAGTCTTCGCTCTAATTCATCCCAAAGGTGTTCCAACAGGTTGAGATCAGGACTCGGTGCAGGTGAGTCAAGTTCCTCCACCCCAAACTCGCTCATCCATGTCTTTATGGACCTTGCTTTGTGCCCTGGTCCAAATCCTTTGAAGGGGGAAGGGGGGGGGGTGGATTATGGTGTGGGGTTGTTTTTTTAGGGGTTGGGCTTGGCCCATTAGTTCCAGTGAAGGGAACTCTTAAGGCATCAGCATGCCAAGACATTTTGGACAATTTCATGCTCCCAACTTTGTGGGAACAGTTTGGGGATGGCCCCTTCCTGTTCCAAGATGACTGCACACCAGTGCACAAAGCAAAGTCCATAAAGACATGGATGAGCGAGTTTGGGGTGGAGGAACGTGACTGGCCTGCAGAGTCCTGATCCCAACCCGATAAAACACCTTTGGGATGAATTAGAGCGGAGGCTGCGAGCCAGGCCTTCTCGGCCAATATCAGTGCCTGACCTCACAAATGGACTTCTGAAAGAACGGTCAAACATTCCAATAGACACACTCCTAAACCTTGTGGACAGCCTTTCCAGAAGAGTTGAAGCTGTTATAGCTGCAAAGGGTGGGCCAACTCAATATTGAACCCTACAGACTAAGACTGGGATGCCATTAAAGTTTATGTGCGTGTAAAGGCAGGCGTCCCAATACTTTTGGCAATATAGTGTAGCTGTGCCACCCTGCAGGGGGAGGACAGACTCATGGCTCCCTTCTGTCTGTGTCACCCTTTAGAGGAAAGGGCCTTTGGTGTCTACTTCCTCCTCAAATAGCATAGTACCCCTAAACTTACCTTAAAGGATCCCATAAAAAATGAAAAGAGGTTTTGTTTTGCTGCTGAAACTTTTGCTGCCTTTCTCTTCTTCCTCATGGTCTTTGGTGACGGTAAGCTCCATCCACTGCCAGACTTGCCCTTTTCCCCTAGAGGCTCCTCCCTGCCTCCCGTGTCCAAATGGGATTCACTCCGTGTCCTCCACATGGATCCGGGGACCCCCAAATTTCTTCCATCCGCCCCCTCCTCTTCATCGCTGTCACAAACCAAGTTACCGGCACTAAAGGAACGTTCCACCCGCACCTCCGGGATGGGTAAAGCGGGAACCTTTTGGGAGGATGGGTCTGGGTTGTCAGCAGGAGGGGCTCTTCGGATCGCTAAACGTTTCCAATTTTGAGGATTATCAGGAGAAAGGCAGGTGTCACTGCCAGATTTGCGAAGTGGGTTAAACACATGGAGCATCTGTAGAGGAAGAACAACAGATTGTTAAAATGATTTTGTAGTCCTGAAAAAAAAACAAAAAAAACGCAATAAGCGTATAGTGATTGGTTTGTGCAAAAAGTTATAGTGGCTACAAAATAGGGGATAGAACTCTGTTTTTTATTATATTTTTTTACTAGAAATATGGCGATCTGCGAATTATGTCAGGACTGCAATATTATGGCGGACACATCGGACAGTATTTTGGGACCATTCACATTAATACAGCGATCAGTGCTATAAAAATGCACTGATTACTGTATAAATGTGACTGGCAGGGAAGGGGTTAACACTAGGGGGCGAGAAAGGGGTTAAATGTGTATCCTGGAAGTGATTCTTACTGTGGGAGGAGGGGACTGACTGGGGGAGGTGACCGATGCTGTGTCCCTATGTGATTGATGTGCGGGTAAGGCGCGTCACGCATTCCGAAAATAGCCGAACTGGGACTCGGCTCTATACGGCGCCTGCGCAGTCAGCTCTACACGGCTCCTAGTCTGTGCGCAGGTGCCGTATAGAGCCGAGTCCCAGTTCGGCTATTATCGGAATGCGTGACGCTCCTTATCCGCACGTCAATCATCTACGCCTCTTCATAGGAACGCCTATTCCCCGCGGGAGTGAGAACCCGGAAGCCGGGTGAAAAAGAACTATAAGACGGTGTGTACAGCGAAAAAAAAAAATACCAGCATACTGTAGATGACGGAAGTATGCTGGATGTAATGGTATATAGATGTTTTTTAGGGTGAACCCCCGCTTTAAATGATGGGCACGGATAGGCTGCACTGATGGGGTGGCACAGATGGGCACTGATACACTGCACTGATGAAGTGACATGAATGGGCACTGATGAGGCTAGACCAGTGATGGCGAACCTTGACACCCCAGATGTTTAGGAACTACATTACCCATGATGCTCAAATACACTGCAGTGTGCAAGAGCATCATGGGAAATGTATTTACAAAACATCTGGGATGCCAAGGTTCGCCATCACCGAGCTAGACTGATATGCGGCACTGATGGGCACTTCTCATCAGTGCCCTGATTATGTGAACATGTCACTTGCCGGTTACCGGTTCTGCTTTCCTCATGCTGTAACAGTGCGTGAGGAAAGTACTACCGATAATCGGCAAGTCTGTTTACATCATGATCAGCTGTGTCCTGTGTGATCAGCAGTGCCCTTTACCGCGATCACAGAGTGTGCCGGATGCCCGCTCCAGGGGTTGCACGGTTCCGGGAAGACGTCCATAGACGCCATCCTGGAACAACAGATCCATGCTGTAGCTGTCTTTTGGCTATAGCGTGGTTATGAATTGGTTAAATGAAAAACATAAAAAAAAGTATATAATTATACATGCAAAAAAATACTAAAATATCACCCAAACCAAATGAGTGGAGCACATAAAAATAAGTCTACACCCTAGTGCATTGATTTCCCATTTATAGGATAAAATAATATTATAATATCTTTTAGATAAGCGTGAAATAACAAATAATTCAAAGAATATCAGAACATTAAAACATCCCAAAAGCCATTCACTGTGAAAATATACTAAGTAACTGTCCCAATGTAGATAATATGTATTACAAAGTGTCCATTTAGCCAAACAAACCATTTAACTCGTTATGTACAAGCCTCAGTCCATCTTCATAGGTTTGTATTCTCCAATAGGCATGTGCAAAAGGGAAAAAGTTGTTTAGTTTAGTTTTAATTCATTATTTAATTAATTTCGTTAAGTTAGATTCGTTACACGTGTTAAATTCGTTTTCGTAATTCGTTAGTTTTCGACCGAATTTCGAAAAATCCGGTCGAATTCGAAAATATTTCGACCGGATTCTAAAACAAATTCTATTCGAATCGAATTCGAATGAAAATTGAAAGCAAATTTGAATCAAAATCTAAAAAATATAAATAGATTTCTAAAAAAAGAATACAATAAAATAGAATATAAAATAATAAAACAATAGAATGAAAATCAAAGAATAGTAAAGAACAGAATGGAATTTAATAGAATGTAATCAAATACAATAGAATATGACCTGGCTTCTATCTATCTTTCATTTTCTGAAATTCGAATAGAAAAATATTAGAAAAGTGGAATAATAAAAAAATATATATATATATTTTATTATTCTACTTTTCTGAAATTCGAATAGAAAAATATTAGAAAAGTAGAATAATAAAATATATATATATTTTTTTATTATTCCACTTTTCTAATATTTTTCTATTCGAATTTCAGAAAATAGAAGATAGATAGAAGAAGCCAGGTCATATTCTATTGTATTTGATTACATTCTATTAAATTCCATTCTGTTCTTTACTATTCTTTGATTTTCATTCTATTGTTGTATTATTTTATATTCTATTTTATTGTATTCTTTTTTAGAAATCGATTTATATTTTTTAGATTTTGATTCAAACTTGCTTTAAATTTTCATTCGAATTTGTTTTCGAATCGAATTGTTTTGGAATTCGATTCAAATAGAATTTGTTTTCGAATTCGATTAGAATAGAATTTGTTTTCGATGTTCGATCGAATTTCATCCGCGGGTTTTCGATTCGAAAACGTTCGTTCGGATTCGGTTAAATTCGTTAATATTATAATTCTGAAATTAATATGCATCCGAATGTCCGAATAATGAAAAATTTGTCCGAATTTTGATTCGGAACGAAACGAAATGCACATGCCTATTCTCCAATGTGACTTGATCTGAACAGTGCAGACCGCCACCTACATAAGGATTTACACTTACCAACTTATGTTGCCCAAAATACACTATATTCCCAAAAGTATTGGGACGCCTGCCTTTACACGCACATGAACTTTAATGGCATCCCAGTCTTAGTCTGTAGGGTTCAATATTGAGTTGGCCCACCCTTTGCAGCTATAACAGCTTCAACTCCTCTGGGAAGACTGTCCACAAGGGTTAGGAGTGTCTATGGGAATGTTTGACCATTCTTCCGGGAAGTGATTTGTGAGGTCAGGCACTGATGTTGGATGAGAAGGTCTGGCTCACAGTCTCCGATCTAATTCATCCCAAAGGTGTTCTATCGGGTTGAGTTCAGGACTCTGTGCAGGCCAGTCAAGTTACTCCACCCCCCAAACTCGCTCATCCATGTCTTTATGGACTTTGCTTTGTACACTGGTGCGCAGTCATGTTGGAACAGGAAGGGGCCATCCCCAAACTGTTCCCACAAAGTTGGGAGCATGAAATTATCCAGAATTTTTAGGTATGCTGATGCCTTAAAGTGATACTAAAGGTTCCTTCTAAAAAATAAATAAAAACAAATAACATGTCTCCACTGTGCAGCTAGTTTTGCACAGAGTGGCCCCGAAGATCCTCTTCTGTTGCCCCTCGGTGGCTCTCACTGCTCCTCCCCGCATTGGATGACCCCCTTGGAGAAGAGCTTTCACGAGGGGGTTGCCTTGCAGGCACGATCCCGAGTCATAAACTCGGCGTCCATACACACTGAGTGTACGACTCGGCCCCGCCCCCGGTGCCCGCGTTATTGGATTTGATTGACAGCAGCGGGAGCCAATGGCTTCGCTGCTATCAATCTATCCAATCAAAGCTGCGATTCTGTGGAGAGGAGGATGCCAGGGACATGCCGAGCAGGTGAACGGCCTCAGGCAAGTAAAACGGGGGGCTGGGGGGGCCCATGATTGCAAGGTGTTGTTTCACCTTAATGCAGAGGCAGCTCTAGGCTTTGTGAGGCCTTAGGCAAAAGCTGACATGGGGCCCCACTCACGCCCATGATAAGAAAAATAATTCAAAGGACAAGAGCCTCTTCCCCACAACCCTGGCCGGTGGTTGTGGGGGTCTGCGGGCAGGGGGCTTATCAGAATCTCAAAGCCCCCTTTAACAAGGTGGCCTCCAGATCCTGCTCTTTAATAGCTAAGTGGCGGGGGACAACCGGTGATGTCACCTGGTGAACCCGCCCCCTCGTAACTTTAGTGACTGAGGGCATGCAGAGTCATTGATGTCACAAGGGGTGGGGTCACCGATATTCACTGGTTGTTAGGGCGGCTCCGCTCCTGAGTCTGTGCTCTTAACGCTGCCTGAGCACAGAAGCATTAAGGTCCCCTGTCCCTCAAAACTGGGGTAAAGCATTGGGTAAGTTAGGCAGCCGCGAGCCCCCTGTGAGTGCCAGGCCTTAGGCGACCGCCTAATTAAAGAGCCGCCTCTGCCTTGATGCATACGATGCATTAAGGTGAAAAATACACAAACCTTTACAACCCCCTTTAAGTGTTCCCTTCACTGAAACTAAGGGGCCTGAAAAACAACCCCACACCATAAGCCCCCTTACACCAAATGATTTGGGCCAGTGCACAAAGCAATATACAAAAATTAAAAAAAGAAGGATGAAGTGAAGCTAACCAGTGAATATACAATTCCAATGGTCCTGGACACATCCCAATTTAAATCTGAAAAATTTGGAAAGAAATGCCCCTGGGATAGTATGGACTAGGACAATAATATGGAATTGGCAAAGGAGTATATATAAAAAGCATATAGGGCCAGATTCACAGAAGAAATACGACGGAGTATCTACTGATACTCCGGCGTATTTTCAAATTTGCCGCGTCGTATCTTAATTTGTGATTCACAAACAAGACACGACGGCATTTGGCTAAGATCCGACAGGCTTACGGCTTCGTACGCCTTCGGATCTTAGGCTGCAATACTTTGGCCGCCGCTGGGTGGAGTTTGAGTCATTTTCCAGGGTCGGGTATACAAATTAGCTTTTACGGCGATCCACGAAGGTACTCGCGTGCGTTACGTTGTCGCAAGTCGTTTTTTCCCGTCGCAAAGTTAAGCCTGCTTTTTCATGGCTTAACTTTACACCAGCCATGTTAAAGTATGGCCGTCGTTCCCGCGTCGAATTTAAATTTTTTAAAAATTACGCACGTCGCCATTCACAAACACGTTGGGGCGCCGTAATTTTGCGCAAAGCACGGCGGGAAATTTCCAAACGGAGCATGTGCAGAACGTCGGGCGCGGGAACGCGCCTAATTTAAATGGTACACGCCCCATTTGAATTAGGCGGGCTTGCGCCGGACGGCTTTACGCTACGCCGCTGAAAGTTTACACGCAAGTGCTTAGTGAATCAGGCACTTGCGCTGAAAACTTGCGGCGGTGTAACGTAAAGACGATACGTTACGCCGCCGCCGTACGTTGTACCTGAATCTGGCCCATAGGATATAGGAATTGTGTATAGTGGCAACTTCAATTGCATGTCAGTTCTACATTTTTTATATTTTTCTATAATTTTTGTATATCATTCTAATTTTGTTTACTATATTCAATAAACATTTTCTACTTTTTATATATACTCCTTTGCCAATTCCATATTATTGTCCTAGTCCATACTATCCCAGGGGAATTCCTTTCCAAATTTTCAGTGCACAAAGCAAGGTCCATACAGACATGGATTTGCGAGTTTGGGGTGGAGAAACTTGACTGGCCTGCACAGAGTCCTGACCTCAACCCGATACAACACCTTTGGGATGAATTAGAGCAGAGACCGCGAGCCAGGCCTTTTCATCCACATCAGAGCCTGAACTCACAGATGTGCTTTTGGAAGAATGGTCAAACATTCCCATAGACACACTCCTAAACCTTGTGGACAGCCTTCCTAGAAGAGTTGAAGCTGTTATAGCTGCAAAGGGAGGGCCAACTCAATATTGAACCCTACAGACTAAGACTGGGATGCCATTAAAGTTCATGTGCGTGTAAAGCAGGGTTTGACAAATTTGCTTGGAATCTAGGAGCCAGCTAAAAAAGTTGGGAGCCAGAAAACGCACCCCGTCCCGACGAGCTTGCGCGCAGAAGCGAACACATACGTGAGCAGCGCCCGCATATGTAAACGGTGTTCAAACCACACATGTGAGGTATCGCCGCGATTGGTAGAGCGAGAGCAATAATTCTAGCCCTAGACCTCCTCTGTATCGACCTCCTCGCCTATGAAGATTTTAAAGGGTAAAAGTTTGTCGGCATTCCGCGAGCGGACGCAATTTTGAAGCGTGACATGTTGGGTATCAATTTACTCGGCGTAACATTATCTTTCATAATATTAAAAAAAAAAATGGGGATAACTTTACTGTTGTCTTATTTTTAAATTAAAAAAAGTGTAATTTTTTTCCCAAAAAAGTGTGCTTGTAAGACCGCTGCGCAAATACGGCGTGACAGAAAGTATTGCAACGATCGCCATTTTATTCTCTAGGGTGTTAGGATAAAAAAATATATATAATGTTTGGGAGTTCTAATTAGAGGGAAGAAGATGGCAGTGAAAATAGTGAAAAATGACATTAGAATTGCTGTTTAACTTGTAATGCTTAACTTGTAATACCAACAGCCACCGCTAGATGGCGCCAGCTCACACATGGAAGAGCTGGGGACTTCACAAAAAAAATAAAAAAAAATTGGCGACCGGGATTTGTCGAGCCCTGGTGTAAAGGCAGGCGTCCCAATACTTTTGGTAATATAGTGTATGTGGCCGCCATATACGCATGTTGCACACAGCAGTCTACTTACTGTAAGCGAATTATATTCACATGATCTAGGAACATTTGAGTGTTGCCTGTTGTGAAACGGTCCCATCATATACGTCAACAGTAGAGTGTTTGCACACGTGCACCACAACGAAAAACACAAAACATGCCAAACAAAGCATTGCGGGTGGAGACAGCTAGCGGGATACAGGACAGGCGAGACCGACAGGTGTGTGGGGGCAATACACGGAAGGCACCTGTGTGAATATGGGAGGATGATGACAGCAATATAAAAGAGAAGGAAATGTTTCTTTGCATGCAAGGTGAAAGGCCAAAGGGACTTCCCTGTATTATAATGTCAGGAGCACGATACCGTAACATCTGATACTTATCCCCTATGACGGATGTGATAACAGGGAGACAACAGTGCATTTTTGAAACATTTACCCGCGGGTCACTTTCAGCAGGATCCACCTTTTTCATTCGCTTGCTGTTCCATATTTTGAAAATTTCATTTCATATCCATATTTTTGAATGACTCTTTCACGTGATTATAAATATAAACAAGATCATAAATAGCATTTCCTTCAAAAGGAAAACCGCGCACTAAATCTTTACATTTCGGTGTGCCGGCTAGTAGAGACCGTTGTGTGCCGGCGGTGGGCGGCAGTGACTTGTGTTGTCACAGTACAAAAAAAAAAAAAGTTTACTTTTCTTAATTTAACTTTATTAACAAGTTGAATTCACTCCTAGTGGAGCTGCTGTGCTAAAATGTACAGTGACCCCAGGTTAGGGCTGTCACCTTTTCTTCAAGTCAAACCTGAACACTTTATCAGCACACAGCAATTTTTTATTTTTACAGTATATAATATACAGTACATATATTTTGTGATTAAACAACATGAGTCCGCAGAGTTCCCCTTCTACATCTGCATCCGCAGAGTTCCCCTTTTACATCTGCATCCGCAGAGTTCCCCTTTTACATCTGCATCCGCAGAGTTCCCCTTTTACATCTGCATCCGCAGAGTTCCCCTTTTACATCTGCATCCGCAGAGTTCCCCTTTTACATCTGCATCCGCAGAGTTCCACTTTTACATCTGCATCCGCAGAGTTCCCCTTTTACATCTGCATCCGCAGAGTTCCCCTTTTACATCTGCATCCGCAGAGTTCCCCTTTTACATCTGCATCCGCAGAGTTCCCCTTTTACATCTACATCCGCAGAGTTCCCCTTTTACATCTGCATCCGCAGAGTTCCCCTTTTACATCTACATCCGCAGAGTTCCCCTTTTACATCTGCATCCGCAGAGTTCCCCTTTTACATCTGCATCCGCAGAGTTCCCCTTTTACATCTGCATCCGCAGAGTTCTCCTTTTACATCTGAATCCGCAGAGTTCCCCTTCACATCTACAACCTGCAGAGTTCCCCTTCACATCTACAACCTGCAGAGTTCCCCTTTTACATCTACATCCGCAGAGTTCCCCTTTTACATCTACATCCGCAGAGTCCCCCTGTTACATCTCCATCCGCAGAGTTCCCCTTCTACATCTGCATCCGCAGAGTTCCCCTTTCATAGCTAAATCCACAGAGTTCCCCTTCACATCTAAATTTTAAACAAAGTATATTATTTTATTATTGAAACATTTTCCCGCGGGTCACTTTTGAAAAACAGCCCTTGTAAGAGTACCTTGGAGTTAGAGGTCTGTACTAAGCATGCAGCAAATCAAAAGCATAAAAAAGGTCAGGATCCCTGATCTCTATACTTGGTATGGGTCAACGTTCCAGAAGGAATTGAAGCTTCTGAATTGGACTGGAAGATGCTGGACTGGCTTTGAGGCTGCTGGATTTGTATTGAAGTAATAAAGATGGTGGATTGGAAATACAGTATCAAGGCTGCTGCATTAGCATTGACGTAATAAAGCTGGTGGATTAGAAATATAGTATTGAAGCTGCTCGACTGGCATTGAAGAATTGAAGCTGCTGGATTGGCATTGAGACTGTTGGTTTGGCAATGAAGTAATAAAGCTGCTGGATTGGCATGGAAGAACTGAAGCTGCTGGATTGGCATTGAAGCTGCTGGACTGGCATGGAAGAACTGAAGCTACTGGTTTGGCATGGAAGAACTGAAGCTGCTGGTTTGGCATGGAAGAACTGAAGCTGCTGGTTTGGCATGGAAGAACTGAAGCTGCTGGTTTGGCATGGAAGAACTGAAGCTGCTGGTTTGGCATGGAAGAACTGAAGCTGCTGGACTGGCATGGAAGAACTGAAGCTGCTGGACTGGCATGGAAGAACTGAAGCTGCTGGACTGGCATTGAGACTGTTGGTTTGGCAATGAAGTAATAAAGCTGCTGGACTGGCATTGAGACTGTTGGTTTGGCAATGAAGTAATAAAGCTGCTGGATTGGCATCGAAGCTGCTGGACTGGCATTGAAGAACTGAAGCTGCTGGTTTAGCATGGAAGAACTGAAGCTGCTGGACTGGCATGGAAGAGCTGAAGCTGCTGGACTGGCATGGAAGAGCTGAAGCTGCTGGATTGGCATGGAAGAACTGAAGCTGCTGGTCTGGCATGGAAGAACTGAAGCTGCTGGTCTGGCATGGAAGAATGAAGCTGCTGGACTGGCATGGAAGAATGAAGCTGCTGGACTGGCATGGAAGAACTGAAGCTGCTGGACTGGCATTGAAGAACTGAAGCTGCTGGTTTGGCATGGAAGAACTGAAGCTGCTGGTTTGGCATGGAAGAAATGAAGCTGCTGGACTGGCATGGAAGAATGAAGCTGCTGGACTGGCATGGAAGAATGAATCTGCTGGACTGGCATGGAAGAATGAATCTGCTGGACTGGCATGGAAGAATGAAGCTGCTGGACTGGCATGGAAGAATGAAGCTGCTGGCATTGAGGCTGCTGGATTGGCATTGAATAAAGTTGGTGGATTGGAAATACAATATCAAGGCTGCTGAATTAGCATTGAAGTAATAAAGTTATTGTTTTGAAAATATAGCATTGAGGCTGCTGGATTAGCATTAAAGATATAAAGCTGGTGGATTCAAAATACATTATTGAAGCTGGATTGGCATTGAAGTATTGAAGCTGCTGGAATGGCTTTAAGGCTGTTGGATTGGCAATGAAGTAATAAAGCTAGAGTATTGGAAATACAGTATTGAAGCTGCCAGCCTGGCATTGAAGAATTGAAGCTGCCAGTTTGTCATTGAATTAAAGCTGCCAGCCTGGCATTGAAGAATTGAAGCTGCCAGTTTGTCATTGAATTAAAGCTGCCAGCCTGGCATTGAAGAATTGAAGCTGCCAGTTTGTCATTGAATTAAAGCTGCCAGCCTGGCATTGAAGAATTGAAGCTACCAGTCTGGCATTGAAGAATTGAAGCTGCCAGCCTGGCATTCAAGAATTGAAGCTGCCAGCCTGGCATGGAAGACTTGAAGCTGCCAGCCTGGCATTGAGGCTGCCAGCCTGGCATTGAGGCTTCTGGATTGTCCTGGAAGTATCGAAGCTTCTGGGTGGACAGCCAGGCAGCTTGAACTTTCAGAGTGGCCACATTCCTCTTGTGAGTAAACCATGAGCATACAGTGGCTATATTGAGCTTTTTCTGAGAAAGTTTCTAGAATGCCAGAAGGAGTGGAAGAGTGGCACCATTGATTACCATCACCTTTAAAGACCCGCTGTTGCTTTATAGCACCTTAGGTCTTCATCTGTCAAAAGCATAAGATCAGAGCCGCCTTTAAGTGCCATCAGGTCTTATGAGAAGAGAACGTTCACAAAGTATGTGAAATCCTTTCAACACCGCACACGCTTTACCAAAATATACCCTAAAAGAAGATTCCTTGTCCGGCCTGGCCTCAGTTCTGCTAATTAAAGGTTTACAGGGCCAGAAAGACGGTAATTCAACCCGTCCAAAGCTACAATCATGTGAACAAATGCATTCACCTCCCTCTTGGAAGGAATGTCCAAGTCCTGAAAAAACCTTTCCTTTCCCTCCCCAGGACTGACACCGCAGAATGTGGAATCCACCAGCCGCTTTTGATGTGAACACGGCTACCAGTGAAGGGAGAACTTCGCTTTTTTTTTTTTTAAGGATTTCAAATGTTTATTCTTAAAGCTGGGTTTCCGAGCACAAACTTTCAGAAATATATTCCCCCGGTAACCACGAAGGCACCAAATGCATTTACAAACCTAGATGTTACCTTATAAAAGTGGCAAGGATATCATCACTGTGCTGCAAATAGCCTGAGCCTCTTCTCTCCCTCGCAGCGCTGCTGGCTTTCCTCCTCTTCTCTCCCTCGCAGCGCTGCTGGCTTTCCTCCTCTTCTCTCCCTCGCAGCGCTGCTGGCTTCCCTCCTCTCCCTCACAGCGCTTCAGTCTTCCCTCCTCTCCCTCGCAGCGCTTCAGGCTTCCCTCCTCTCCCTCGCAGCGCTTCAGGCTTCCCTCCTCTCCCTCGCAGCGCTTCAGGCTTCCCTCCTCTCCCTCGCAGCGCTTCAGGCTTCCCCCCGGTTTCTCGCAGCGCTTCAGGCTTCCCCCCTCTCCCTCGCAGCGCTGCAGGCTTCCCCCCTCTCCCTCGCAGCGCTGCAGGCTTCCCCCCTCTCCCTCGCAGCGCTGCAGGCTTCCCCCCTCTCCCTCGCAGCGCTGCAGGCTTCCCCCCTCTCCCTCGCAGCGCTGCAGGCTTCCCCCCTCTCCCTCGCAGCGCTGCAGGCTTCCCCCCTCTCCCTCGCAGCGCTGCAGGCTTCCCCCCTCTCCCTCGCAGCGCTGCAGGCTTCCCTCCTCGCCGGAAGAGCAGGAAGCCTCAGAGCGCTTCCTATTTATTCATCTGTGCAGCTGAGGTTGCAGAGAAAGGGACTGATACATCTATGTCCTCGGTCACTTTTGGTCGGGGTTTCTAACAGCAGCCCTGAATAAATACCTGGTAAAGTTCCGATTACACATTACTTAGAATGCATCTATTACCATGAAAAAATATATTACGAATCCTAAATCCACTTTAAATTATCATAAATTGTGTATTTTTTCTTAGATATATGACTCTGGGTCCAACCTGACTCACAACACATTCATGGATTTCCTCCCACCGGGAATAATAAAGTCGGAAATACAAAATAAATAAATGACTATTTACCAAATGAAAAAAAATACATAAAAAATCCTCCCCGCCACGAGTCTCATGTTCTGTGTCCAATCACCTGTGGTAACGAGGGGATGGTTTCCCTTTCCCGACCATTAAACACATTATACTCCATGAATTGTGTTAGCACGAGAGGGAAGAGAAAAAGGACATGAATTATGAATCTAAGCAATGCTAAAATTCAATTATTCTGCCAGAGCACAGGGGAACTACATGGCGGATTTTATTTTTTTCCCCCTCGACAACTTCCATTTAAGACGGCTTGTTGGCGTTACAGCTTCATCCTTGTTATTGTACAAGGTAACAGCTTATTATATAATCACAATGCTGTTTGATTGCATTGCTGCAATTGTGAGGATAAACATATAGAGAGATTACAAAATGCAAACAATACTCTAGGTAAATAGCTATGCACTAAGGGACAATAAAGTGCACCTGTTACAAGGCTATAGAAGTTTTTACACATTCTTACCAACCTGTAAAATGCTTTTAATACAATCCCTCGTTGACCTTTGTAGCTATTTGTACTGCGAAGTAAATCATTCTCAATTATTCTGCCAGAGCATAGAGGAAGTACATGGCTGATTTTTGCCTCCCTTGAAAACTTAAAGTGATTGTAAAGTTTCCTATGAAAATAACAAACATTATACTTACCGGGTCTGTTGCAGTGGATTTGCACAGAGCAGCCCGGCTCCTCCCCTTCTCGGGCCCCTCTTCTGTGATCCTGGCCCCTCCCTCTTGTTGAGTGCCCCCGTCTTGTCACATTCTGCTCCCCATCACAGAATTCTCCGGAAGTGACGCTCCGTCCCCGCCATCTTACTACACCCCACACTCCTGCACAGTAATGATTGAGTGAGAAGGGGGCAAGCGGACATCTTGTTACACCCACCGGAGTTTTAGATTTCACAGTTATTTTCAACACAAAACGGAGCTTATATGCTTAAAGCGGGAGTTCACCCATTTATTAAAAAAAAAAAAATTTCCCCTTAGATTCCTGCTCGTTTGGTCTAGGGGAATCGGCTATTTGTTTTAAAATATGAGCTGTACTTACCGTTTTCGAGATGCATCTTCTTCCGTCGCTTCCGGGTATGGGTCTTCGGGAGCGGGCGTTCCTTCTTGATTGACAGTCTTCCGAGAGGCTTCCGACGGTCGCATCCATCGCGTCACTCGTAGCCGAAAGAAGCCGAACGTCGGTGCGGCTCTATACTGCGCCTGCGCACCGACGTTCGGCTTCTTTCGGAAAATCGTGACGCGATGGATGCGACCATCGGAACCCTCTCGGAAGACTGTCAATCAACAAGGAACGCCCAGTCCCGCAGCCCATACCCGGAAGCGACGGAGAGGATGCGTCTCGTAAACGGGTAAGTAATGCTCATATTTTAAAACAAATAGCCGATTCCCCTAGACAAAACGAGCAGGAATCTAAGGCTAAAAAGTGCTCTCTAAGGGTGAACCTCCGCTTTAAATACGGTATTTTGAAATCCGACGGACTGTTTACATCAGAGGTGTTGAAAATAACTGTGAAATCTAAAACTCCGGTGGGTGTAACAAGATGTCCGCTTGCCCCCTTCTCACTCTATCATTACTGTGCAGGAGTGTGGGGTGTAGCAAGATGGTGGCGAAAAAACGTCACTTCCGGAGCATCCTGTGATAGGGAGCGGAATTGGACACTACACCCCCACAGCAAGCGGCTTGCTATAGGGGGACCCGAGCCGAGTCACAGCTCCCTGTATCCATTCAGCCCTGACCCGGCCCGCCTCCTCTCTCCCCTGACTGGCTAGCAGACTTTAATTGACAGCATTGGGAGCCAACGGGCCACTGCTGTGTCTCAGACAATCAGGAAGGAAAATCTCGGACAGCGAGGCACTTGTGTACATTGCTGGACAGAGGGACCTCAGGTAAGTATTAAAGGGTGCTGAGGCAGCTGCTGCACACAGAAGGCTTTTTATCTTAATGCATAGAATGGATAAAAAAAAAACAAAAAAAAACTTCTGCCTTTACAACTTCTTTAAGAGGGATTGTTGGCATTACATCTTAAGCCTTGTTTTTAACCACTTCCATACCGGGCCAACTCCTCTCCATCATTTAAAAATCATTTTCTTGCTAGAAAATTATTCAGAACCCCCAAACTAATTATATATATATATATATATATATATATATATATATATATATATATATATATATATATATATATATTAGCAATTTTAAAATTGCGCAAACTCATGAAATGGCGCCAAGCTTCGGTACTTAGAAATCTCCATAGGCAATGCTTTAATTTTTTATTTTTTTTTACAGGTTACCTGTTTCGAGATACAGAGGCCTTGGGCTAAAATTGTTACTTCACATGTGTGGTTTGAATGCCGTTTACATATATCGGGGCGTGACGTACGTATGCGTTCGCTTCTGTGTGCGAGTATGCGGGGACAGAGGCGCTTTAAAAACAAAAAAATTTTTTTTTTTAAATTTTCCCTTTCATTTATTTATTTTTGATAATTTTTTTTCCCTATTTTAAAGGAATGTAAACATCCCCTGTAATAGGAATAGGGCATGACAGGTCCTCTTTACAGAGAAATGTGGGGTCTGCAAGTACCCACATCTCTCTAGCCTGAAAAGACTAAGAAAAAAACTATCTAAGCCTTTCCAGCCGAACACATGATAGTGTTTACAACTGCCGGGGCTGGACATGACGTCAATATGTCGCGCCCAGCCTCTGAAGGACATAGAGACTGCTGGGGACCATCTGGTCCGCGGTATTCTCTATCGTGAACTTCTGCCATTGGTGAATTCCAGCATGCAGCTTGCTATAGGGGCACCCGAGCTGAGTCACAGCTCCCTGTGTCCATTCAGACACGAGCTGCAGCCTGGTCTCGTCCTCTCTCTCTCTCTTAATTGTCTGACTGACTTTGATTGACAGCAGTGGAAGCCAATGGTGTCGCTGCTGTGTCTCAGCCAGTCAGCGGCATATCCCTCTCTCTAATTCTTTCTCTCCCATTTTCTTTGTTCCTCACCCTATTTTCCTCTCCATTCCATGTATTCTCTATTTGTATTCCTTTGCTTACTACTTGGTAGGGGGAGTGAGCGGGGGATCAGTGGCAGTGCTGGTGGGGGGGGGGGGGGGTGGGATCAGTGGCGGTGCTGGTGGGGGGGGGGGTGGGATCAGTGGCAGTGCTGGTGAGGGGGGGGGGTGGGATCAGTGGCGGTGCTGGGGGGGGGGGGGGGTTGGGATCAGTGGCAGTGCTGGTGAGAGTTCTGATGAGCCAACTTAGGTTCTCTTGATCAAGGTCATCTGCTGATCTGAGAACTGTAGTGGGGACTTTTAATGGCAACTATAATCACAGGTAGTGTTACCCACTGTGTCTCCAGCTTTACTGTGTCTCTGAATTTGTGGTGTCTCGTAGCAGTGACACCTATGCCGAAAGATAGGTTCTCCTCCAGCCCCTCCCACTTCACATTCCTCACCAGTCAGCCGACCTCTAGTCTCTGCCCCTTAGCCATGCCGTGAACAGAATGGGCAGCTGCGAAGAGGCTGAGTGGGCGGGCGCGGGCTCCTGGGACAGCCCTGTTGGGCGGCCACGAAAAGGCTGGGAAAGCAGCACGGGCTTCAGGAACAGCCCAGGATTCGGTGACCCCTGGAAAATCATCATTCGACCCCCGAATGACCCATGGAAAATCATCATTCGAATGGGGGTTCTGACCCTTAGGTTGAGAACCACTGCCCTAAGGAATGAATAAAGGTCATTACAGGGACAACTTGTCTGGTCCGCCTGTGACATACATAAAAATTATGAAATCTAACATGTCAAAAGTGCATGACCACGCTCAAGAGATCTTTAGATGGAGAAGACGATTAGCTTATATTAAACAATTCAAATGACCCCTACATTGCCATACCACTTATGGTCATTCATGGTATACCACTCCCCTTTACTGACAATTTATTGGTAAGGAAGGAGGAAAAGAAGAGAGGGGGGGGGGGGCAGTCACAGGGCCGACAGTGGGAATAACAGAGAAAAGAACAATTAACCCGTTAATGCCCGCCGCATGTACATATACGTCCACAGAATGGCACGTACAGGCATATGGGCGTACATGTACGTCCCCGCCTTTCCGCGGGTCGGGGGTCCGATCGGGACCCCCCCCCCCGGTACATGCGGCGGTCGGTAACCCGCGGGGAGCGATCCGGGACGAGGGCGCGGCTATTCGTTTCTAGCCGCCCCCCCTCGCGATCGCCCCCCCTCGCTCCTTTTATAGGGAGACTCGATCGATGACGTCAGACCTACAGCCACACCCCCCTACAGTTGTAAACACACACTAGGTGAAACATAACTCTTTCAGCGCCACCTGTGGTTAACTAACAAACTGCAACTGTCATTTTCACAATAAACAATGCAATTTAAATGCATTTTTTGCTGTGAAAATTACAATGGTCCCAAAAATGTGTCAAAATTGTCCGAAGTGTCCGCCATAATGTCGCAGTCACGAAAAAAATCGCCGATCGCCGCCATTAGTAGTAAAAAAATAAAAAATAATAATAATAAAAATTATCCCCTATTTTGTAAACGCTATAAATTTTGCGCAAACCAATCGATAAACGCTTATTGCGATTTTTTTTTACCAAAAATAGGTAGAAGAATACGTATCGGCCTAAACTGAGGGAAAAAAAAAAAATTATATATGTTTTTGGAGGATATTTATTCTAGCAAAAAGTAAAAAATATTGCATTTTTTTCAAAATTGTCGCTCTATTTTTGTTTAAAGCGCAAAAAATAAAAACCGCAGAGGTGATCAAATACCACCAAAAGAAAGCTCTATTTGTGGGGAAAAAAGGACGCAAATTTTGTTTGGGAGCCACGTCGCACGACCGCGCAATTGTCTGTTAAAGCGACGCAGTGCCGAATCGCAAAACCTGGCCTGGGCATTTAGCTGCCTAAAGGTCCGGGGCTTAAGTGGCGCTTAAAGCGGGGGTTCGGCGGGATATCGTTTTTTTTTTTTGTGCAGTAATCCTCAGGGCTTACCTGTACTCCCGCACTACCAGGGTGTCCCACTCCTAGAGCCGGCGTAAGCGATGTAATTCTAAAAAGAAGATTTTATATTCACAGGCGATGGACGTTTCCATCTTACCTGTGGGCACTTTGAAGCCGACAGGGTCTTCTTCTGGGATACAGTGAATGCTGGCCTCCCAGCATTCACCGCTCTATCCCGCGCATGTGCAGTGTTGACGGCGAGCGTCGCCATCAACACTACACTGATGCCAAAACAACGGCCGGCGTCACAAGCTCACGCCCCGTTGTCCAGCGCTTCTCCGGAGGAGTGTAAGAAATTGATTGACAGGACGGGGAGAATGGACTTACACGCCCATTCCCCGCGGGGGATTTTGAGTGACAGGACACAGACGGCTGCTGAAAAGGAGGTAAGGAGGACTTAAAAATAAAAATAAAAAATGGTGTGGTTACTGTCAGTGCCTACTAATTGCATAGACCAAATGTGTAAAATCAGGGTGAACCACCGCTTTAAGAAAGTAGAAAGTGAAGCCATCCTGGGATCTACCATCAAGCGTTCCTGGAGCCAACATTGTATGTTTGGGACCTGCAAATAGGCGAGCCAAGGGGACAATATTTGATCAAAAAGGGGTTGTTTGTCTCGCAAGACGCTCAGCGAGTTTACATTTCACAGTCGTCTTTTTCAATCGCTATACCATCTGCAGTGCAAGGGCCCACAGCTGCCTAAATACAATGATGCTGCCCTACAGTGACTGCATCTGATGGGGCGCAGGCACTGTTCGGCTGATAATTTTCCACCCGGCCAAAAATCTATAGATGACAGCGGTGTGCCTTCTTCATCTCTGTAGGCCACAATTCTACTATAGCCCATGGGGGGGTTTGAAGGACCTCCCGCAGCTCGAATTTTGATTGATGCTAATGGCCTTGACATGTCCCCCATCTCTGGAAGGAGAAGCCTCCATAGCAGTGCCCCAGGTGGCAATAAAAGCCTAACAGGGGTTCTGATCCTTCTGTCCAAATCTCTGAGCATTAATTTTGGCGGAACATCTGCTTAAAAAATCAGCACACCCCCCCCCCCCTCCCGAAAGACAAAATCAATTTTTCAGCATCTAATAGAAACGCAGCCAGTTGTTCCAACTAACATTTCAGAGAAGATTTATATCTGTTTACTCCTGTGAACAAGCGGACAAATATGTATCCGATCGAGACCGTTGTGCGTTGTTTACAGACGTCAGAGACCCCATGCATGTAGGCAGCGTGTTCCAGCGCACATATGCAGAACTATGTATGTCCTGCTGGTGGATGTTTGCTTTCCATCCCTATTGTTTACATGAATATACAGCTGTTCATTGCCAAGTGATAATTACATTGCTTACAGCAAACACACAGCGCAGGACGGCGGAGAAGGCTGCGGGGCAGGAAGTGCAGGGCTGGGGACACAGTAATGTTCTGGGACTGGAGGGGGATGATGGATCATGTATTAGTCTATAGATGAGCAGGATGGACGCAGTGCTGCGTGAGGACCAGACGTGGCTGTTCATTGAGATATATGTCATGTCTGCAGATAGGATATTGTAGAGGCCTGAAGACAGTTTAGAGAGGCAGATCCGGATCTCTGGAAAGACAACGGAGGTCTGGGGTGAAGGTGCCTGCAAATAAAAGGAGGGCGCTTAGATCAGCAGGCATGATTAGATTCAGCCCTAGTACCGCTGGCAACAGGGAAGGACTGGGCTGGGGTATGGGGGAGGACAAGGATGAGGTACAGGGAGGGACTGGGCTGGTGGTACAAGGGAGAACTAGGCTGGGGGCAAAGGGAAGGACTGGGCTGGTGGTACAAGGGAGAACTAGGCTGGTGGTACAAGGGAGAACTAGGCTGGGGGGGCACAGGGAAGGACTGGGCTGGTGGTACAAGGGAGAACTAGGCTGGGGGTAAGGGAAGGGTACAAGGGAGAACTAGGCTGGGGGTAAGGGAAGGACTGGGCTGGGGGGGCACAGGGAAGGACTGGGCTAAGGGACGGGGAGGACAAGGATAAGGTACAGGGAAGGACTGGGCTGGTGGTACGGGGGAAGAAAAGGATGAGGTACAGGGAAGGACTGGGCTGGTGGTACGGGGGAGGACAAGGATGAGGTACAGGGAAGGACTGGGCTGGTGGTACGGGGGAGGACAAGGATGAGGTACAGGAAGGACTGGGCTGGTGGTACGGGGGAGGACAAGGATGAGGTACAGGGAAGGACTGGGCTGGTGGTACGGGGGAGGACAAGGATGAGGTACAGGGAAGGACTGGGCTGGTGGTACAAGGGAGAACTAGGCTGGGGGCAAAAGGGAAGGACTGGGCTGGGGGGGCACAGGGAAGAAATGAGCTGTAGCGCTGGGGGTGAATGGACTGAGCTGGTGGCAATAGGGGGGGGGGGCTGGCTGAGGACAACAGGGGGGGGGGGGACTGGGCTGGGGGCAACGGGGGGGGGGGGGGACTGGGCTGGTGGACATTCCATTGCCAACAATAGGGTGCGACTTGTCATTCCATTTGAACTTGTCAAATTGCATGACAAGTCGCACCGGTGTGAATAGGGGCTCAAGCTGAACTCTAAGGCAACAGCTAAATAGTAGATAGCACATCTACCGTGCAGCTAGAGGGTCCTTGGTTTAAATCCTGGTCAGAATTCCATCCGGACGGAGTTTGCATGTTCCCCTTTGGGTTTTCTTTCACACTCCGAAGACATGCTGGTAGGTAAATTGGCTACCGTCCAAATCGGCCCTAGTATGTGTATGTATGCACGCACGCACGCACGTGAGATAGTGACTTTAGATTGTAAGCTCCTTGAGGATAGGAACTGATGCAAATGTACAGTATGTAAAGTGCTGTGTAAATGAAGGGTGCTATATAATGGCCTATAATAAAAATACATAAATAGGCACTATGCAAACCTCTGTACAGCCAGAACTGTGACATCACTTTCTTTGTTCGAGTTAAAGAGGCGCTCCAGTCGGTTTTCTAAAAATTAAAAGTCAGCAGCTAGAACTTCCGCTCAGATCGCCTAGGTGGTTGGAGCAGAAGTGGGTGTAACAAGATGTCCGCTTGCCCCCTTCTCACTATATCATTACTGTGCAGGAGTGTGGGGTGTAGCAAGATGGCGGCGACAAAACAACACTTCCGGAGCATTCTGTGATAGGGAGCGCAATGTGACACTACAGGCTACTGCACACGCCACGCTCTTTCACTGGTCCAGCAGAAGGGGAGGGAGGAGGAGGGGCGAGCTCCTGACGTACTTCTCCACTGCCCGGACTCCCGGAAGTGGGGACAGGGTACCTGCAAAAAACAGGTACCAGCTCCCCCCTCCCCTGTCCGTTTTCATCTGATCTCCCCATAGAGGAGAGCGGGACTCTGACAGGTACGTCTCAGCACAGTGAGCGGAGACGGACCTGTCATCCGCCTGCTCAGCGGATCGATCAGCCTGCTGAGCAAGTGGAGTCCATCAAAACAGATCTGCCCCGTGTGAAAGGGGCATCAAACTGAATGGGTTGTTTTACAAGATGATAGTTTACAATCACTTTGAAGTGGCGTTCCACTCAAAAGTGGAAGCTCAACTTGTTTGCAAGTCCACATCTGGCACCAGGGGGGGGGGGGGGGGGATGGGTACCTGTTTTTGATAGGTACCTGTCCCCACTTCCGGGAGACCTGGCTGCGGCGAGGTCCCCCGGAAGTTCATCCCTCCTTCCTCCGCTGCCAGGCCAGTTAGAAAGCACAGAGCGATTCGCGCATGCACGGTAGGGGACCGGCTGTGAAGCCGAAAGGCTGTACTGCCGTTAACCCTTACCACGAATGGCGGCGGCAGCACCCGAGAGGCGATCGGAAGATCAGCTGGGGTGCAAACATTGCGGGGTACCTGGACAGGTAAGTGACCATATATTAAAAGTCAGCAGCTACAGTATTTGTGGCTGCTGACTTTTTTTTTTTTTTTTTAGGGGGGGGGGGGGGGGGATAAAGCTCCGCCTTAAGTGCTTCTGTTTAGGGCAGGGATATGCAATTAGCGGACCTCCAGCTGTTGCAGAACTACAATTCCCACGAGGCATAGCAAGACTCTGACAGCAACAAGCATGACACCCAGAGGCATGGTGGGACTTGTAGTTTTGTAACAGCTGGAGGTCCGCTAATTGCTTATCCCTGGTTTAGGGTATAACAGGGAGCGGATATAAAGCCAGATTGAGGCAATTATACTAGCTGTATGTAAAAATGTCATCTAATTATTTTTAAAGAAATACATGCCTGCGTTAAATGGTCATTATTGCTCAGCGTTCAGCTTTAATGGGTTGCACAATACTATAGTTGACAAGACACAGATATGGTGACATGCAGAATAATGAGGGCTCTGGCAGGGTCGAGGCAGATAAGAGGGGGCCTGCTTTATTGGATGGGGGGGGGGGGGGGGGCTCGGTGATAATGCAGTTTGGGGATTGGATGGAGGGTTATTGAACAGAGCGACACATACGATGCATCGATAGTGAACCAGTGGTGTGTGAGCATTTTATAGACATATTAGTGATGGCTACAGGCAGAATGCGGCAGATAATGACACGAGAGGGGACAGTGCCAGAACAACACACAGAAAATAACAACATTACAACCAGACTGCAGCGTGGGGGGGGTCAGGGAACGCGTTTACATGGAAATGTTTACAACGGCTTGACCTATAAAAATATCCATACATTGCGAGGAAGCGATTAACCCAATCACTGAAATATCATACAAGCTCTAACATGTTAAGCGTCATTTTTAAATCTGCAGCTTTTACTAAAGCCGAGCTCTTAGAATTAACTAAAATAAACCCTTGCAGCACCCCCCCCCCCCCCACACTGCAAGGGGTAAATGCATGTTTAGTATAGGGGTGCAGAGGGAAGGTGTATTATTACCCTATGCCTTGCACAAGGGCCTTCATGGCAGGATCAACAGGTCTTACTCTGAAGCTGAACTCTAAACTAGACATAATCCACCCTTACATTGACCCCTCCCCCCTCCCATCCAGTGCTGCAAGGGTTAAATGCACATTAATGGCCAGATTCACGTAGGAGAGCGCATCTTTGTGCGGGCGTAACGTATCCTATTTACGTTACGCTTCCGCAACTTTGACAGGCAGGTGCAGTATTCTCAAAGCAAAGTTGCGGCGTAGCGTAAATAGGCCGGCGTAAGCCCACCTAATTCAAATGTGGAAGATGTGGGCGTGTGTTATGTAAATTTATTGTGACCCCACCTAAATGACGCTTTTTACGAAAGGCGCATGCGCCGTCCGTGAAAGTATCCCAGTGCGCATGCTCCAAATTAACCCGCAAAAAGCCAATGCTTTCGACGTGTACGTAAATGACGCCCAGCCCTATTCGCGAACGACTTACGCAAAACGTGAAAAATTCGACGCTGTTCCGATGTCCATACCCAACATTGGTACGCCTCATAGAGCAGGGGTAACTTTACGCCGGAAAAAGCCTAACGTAAACGGCGTATCTGTACTGCGTCGGCCGGGCGTACGTTCGTGAATAGGCGTATCTAGCTGATTTACATATTTCTAGGCGTAAATCAGATTACATGCCCCTAGCGGTCAGCGTAAATATGCAGTTAAGATACGACGGCGTAAGAGACTTACGCTGGTCGTATCTTAGTGAAATTTTGGCGTATCTGATTCTTTGAATCAGGTGCCAAGATACGACGCCTCAGACTCAGAGATACGCCGTCGTATCTCCTACGTGAATCCGGGCCTTAGTCTAGGGGTGCAGAGGTAAGGTGCAATATTACCCTATCCTTCACACAAGGACCTTAATCAGGTCTTAACTTTTAAGCTGAACTCTGGGAAGAAGACAAAAGCCACCCTTAAACTGCCCCCCCCCCCCCCAAGGGTTAAATGCGTGTTTAGCCTAGGGGTGCAGAGGACAGGTGTATTTCTTATCCTATCCCTCAGTCCAGCACTGTTCTCTTCTGTCCGATGCTCCAGACTCCTTAATGTCTTTGATCCAGTCCTGGGCTATTAGCCTTGCATTGTACGCAAGGAGGTGAGGTTGCAACCGTGTCCCAAAGCGTCTTGGAGAGGCGGCAGTGGCACCTTCCCCCTTGTAATGTCATGCACCGATGAATGCTTGGCCACTGACGTCACGCCCCCTAATCGCCGATTTGAATTCCACCGCCAGAGATACACTACGCCGCCGTAACTTACGGCGCAAAATCTTTAAGGATTCGAAATTACGCCAGGTAAGGTACGGCCGCGTAGCGTATCTCTGATACGCTGCGCCGATCTATTTCTCTGTGGATCTGCCCCAGTATGTTTTGGGAAATGAATGATCAGTCCAACAGATGACCATTATCTGCCCGGTCATTCAAGTGTTTTGTTTTTTTCGAACTGTCATTAGGAAACATTACATGTTTGTGAGAACATCGGACTACAAACTCGCTATTATGCAAACCGCACGCAAACAACCTTTACAGGAGAATGCTCATCTATGAAGGCTTTATGTGTGTGGACATATAGGGAAATGTATGTGTGTGGACACATAGGGAAATGTATATGGCCCTTTGTTCTGTATTCTATATGAATAGACACTTTGTCACCCCTTTTGACAATCATTGGGATTTGAATGGCTGAATTAGCCTCTCTCAACCTTTTCACCCCCCCCACCCCCCCCCAGCCCCCGTTTTACTTACCTGACCCCTCGAAAGTCCCGCACGCGGTCCAAAGATCCTCTTCGCCGCTCAGCCTGGCCGCTGATTGGCTAGAGCGGATAGATTGAGAGCAGCGCAGCCATTGGCTGGCGCTGCTGTCAATCACATCCAGCGACACGGCGCGCCGAGGGGCGGGGCCGAGTGATACAGTAAGCGGTTATGGCCGCTCGCTGTATTACGGGAGCGCGCCCGCAAGGACTCATCAGCTCTCTCGCATGAATGTGGTGAGTTCTTGCGGGGAGGGCCAGAGACAGCCGCCGAGGGACCCCAGAAGACGTGGATCGGGGGTCACTCTGTGCAAAACGAACTGCATAGTGGGAGGGAAATAAAACATGTTTGTTATTTTAAAGAAAAAGTAATTTGTAGAAACTTTCAAATAAAACAATAACGACTTTGGCATACTAGAGTATGCGACACCCAAGACAGATCATTTTACAATACCCTTCTGCTTCATACAACTAAATTGTTTTCCATAAAAATCATGAAGCAAAAAAAAGAAAAAAAAGAACAAGTATAAAGAAAAGAAGGAATTATGCCGCGTACACACGATCGTTTTTCATGACGAGAAAAATGCAATTTTTTTAATTGGTCATTATAAACGATCATGTGTAGGCTCCAGAGCATTTTTCTTGTCGTGAAAAAATGGGCAATAACATTTTTCTCACCGTTTTTCACGTTGTCGTAGTTTTTCACATTGTGAAAAACGGTCACGTGTAGGCTTTAACGACGGGGAAAAAACGCGCATGCTCAGAAGCAAGTTATGAGACAGGAGCACTCGTTCTGGTAAAACTAGCGTTCGTAATAGAGATAGCACATTCGTCAAGCTGTAACAGACTGAAAAGCACGAAGACTGAAAAGCGTGAATCGTCGCTCAAACTTTTACCAACACGAAATTAGCAAAAGCAGCCCAAAGGCTGCATACGTGTTGTACGTCGCCTATGCATTAAGGTGAAAAAACATCCGACGGTACCGAACCCCCGTTTTACTTACCTCTCGAAAGTTCCCGCGCGCGTCCCCGTGATCCTCTTCGGTTCCCAGCCTGGCCGTTGATTGGCTAGGCTGGACGGATTGATAGCAGCGCAGCCATTGGCTGGCGCTGCTGACAATCACATCCGATGACGCGGTGCGCCGGGGGGCGGGCCGAGTGATACAGTCCTTATGCAGGTGGGTAATAAAGAACTTCCCCTGACATTGGTGGTCAAAGTAGGTCACCAGTACCTTGGTGACCATCGGAGAAGTGCCTCCTTATGCAGGTGGGTAAGGGAGAACTTCCCCTGACATTGGTGGTCAGAGTATGTCATCAATACTTTGGTGACCATTGAAGAAATGCCTCCTTTGGCAGGTGGGTAGAGAAGACCTGCCCCTTACATTGATGGTCAGAGTAGTGCACCCAAACCTTGGTGACCATTGAAGAAGTGTCTCCTTTTGCAGTTGAATAATGAAGAACTGCCCTAGACATTGGTGGTCAGAGTAGATTCACCAGTACCTTGGTGACCATCGGAGAAGTGCCTCCTTATGTAGGTGGGTAATAAAGAACACCACCTGATTCTGGTGGGTCACCAGTACTTTGGTGACCATCAGAGGAATGCCCCCTTTGGCAGGTGGGTAGAGAAGACCTGCCCCTTACATTGATGGTCAGAGTAGTTCATACAGACCTTGGTGACCATTGGAGAAGTGCCTCCTTAGACAGGTGGGTAGAGTAGTGCACCCAAACTTGGTGACCATAGGAGAAGTGTCTCCTTTTGCAGCTGGGTAATGAAGAACTGCCCCAGACATTGGTGGTCAGAGTAGGTCACCAGTACCTTGGTGACCATCGGAGAAGTGCCTCCTTATGCAGGTGGGTAATGAAGAACTAACCCTTATATTGGTTGTCGGAGTAGGTCACTCCTACTTAGGACCATTGGAGAAGTACCTCCTTTTGCAGGTGAGTAATGAAGAACACCCCCTGACAATGGTGGTCAAAGTAGGTCACCAGTACCCTGGTCATCATTGGAGAAGTGCCGCCTTATGCAGGTGGGTAGAGAAGACCTGCTGCTTACATTGATGGTCAGAGTAGTTCATACAGACCTTGGTGACCATTGGAGAAGTGCCTCCTTAGACAGGTAGGTAGAGTAGTGCACCCAAACTTGGTGACCATAGGAGAAGTGTCTCCTTTTGTAGCTGGGTAATGAAGAACTGCCCCAGACATTGGTGGTCAGAGTAGGTCACCAGTACCTTGGTGACCATCGGAGGAGTGCCTCCTTTTGCAGGTGAGTAATGAAGAACACCCCCTGACACTGGTGGTCAGAGTAGGTCACCAGTACCCTGGTCATCATTGGAGAAGTACCGCCTTATGCAGGTGGGTAGAGAAGACCTGCCGCTTACATTGATGGTCAGAGTAGTTCATACAGACCTTGGTGACCATTGGAGTAGTGCCTCCTTTTACAGCTAGATGAAGGACTGCCCCTGACATTGGTGGTCAGAGTAGGTCCCCAGTACCCTGGAGATGATTGGAGAAGTGCCTCCTTATGCAGGTGGGTAATAAAGAACTGCCCCTTACATTGCTGGTCACTTCTGGCAGGAAACCAATCAACCACAACTCAAGCAACCCGTAGCAACCTCTGGAAGAACCATAGGGTTCCATGGAAACCTAGATGTGAAAGGCTGGGCTAGATTCTACCATCTCTCCTGGCTCTGCTTCTGTCAATCTTGGGAGTTTAAGGCAATCCCACCTGTGTACCTTAAAAGACAGGCAATGTCTTATCACCGTCATTCTTGGTTACGTATTTGCCCATCTATGGCTAGCCCTAGGGCTAAAATTCATGCGAAATTATTCATTGCTTTATAGCATATGATCAGCCCCCTCATTGACAGATGCCTCAGCCACAATTAAAAACAAGGGAAATGCCAACAAAAGGGTAATTAGAATAGTTTTATGAGGTTACAAATCTGACGGGTGACCGAGCCCCTCGATGACAGATGTATCCGGTAAGGTTCGTACATAATCAGTAGAGTTATACGACAATCGCACAAAGTGACATTGAGCCGTGTCTGGAGGTTACAGCAGGGAGGGATGCAGCAGAAGGAAGAAATGAATGAATGCAGTCGAGGATCGACAATGAATATGGAAACAAAACGCATATCTTCTGTATCGCTGGAGCAGGTCGCTGCTTCTGTGCTCCTCATGGGGACACATGTATGATTAACAACTTGTTGTTTGGAAATCCGCAGTCTGCAATAATGGGCGCTCATTAAAGCTCCCTAGGGTAGCCTTGAATAGCCCTCTCTTTATGGATGGGGCTTTTTATGGCAAGCTTGAGAACAATGGCGCAGAAGGCAGTAACCAGATTTTACCATTCATGGTTTCGGTGCTGCCAGAAATAGGTTAGTCACCAATGGACTGAGGCATTGTTGTTTTATAGGAGTAATTCTGAAAGATTAGATCAGAGCATTCAGAGAGAGCTCCTTGGCACAGTGGCTGAATCTGTCTCCAGAGGCTGGAGGAGTCTCATTCCTCCTGCTGCAGTATGGCTATTCCCCCTTCTTTTACCTACTTCATAGGGTCTAATAAATTAAAAACCCAACAAGGAGTGTGGTAACCCTTTTCTTAGGCAGGTCATACATAGGTAGATTCAGGTAGATGTGCCTACACTTACGGCGGCGTAGCTTAGCGTGTTTAGGCTACGCCGCCGTAAGTTAGCTAGGCAAGTACATGATTCACAATGTACTTGCCTGCTAAGTTACGGCGGCGTAGCCTAAAGCGCGCCGGCGTAAGGGCGCCGAATTCAAATGTGTGTAAGGGGGGCGTGTTTTATGTTAATAAGGCTTGACCTTACGTTTTTGACGGGTTCTTTTTACTGCGCATGCGCCGGGCGCCTACATATCCCAGTGTGCATTGCGGCTAAGTACGCCGCACGGGCATATTGATTTCGACGTGGACGTAAACGAGTAGACATGATTCTCAATGTACTTGCCTGCTAATATACGGCGGCGTAGCCTAAAGCGGGCGGGCGTAAGGGCGCCGAATTCAAATGTGTTGGAGGGGGGGGCGTGTTTGATGGTAATGAGGCTTGACCTCACGTTTTTTACGTTTTTTTTTATAATGCGCATGCGCCTACATTTCCCAGTGTGCATTGCGGCCAAGTACGCCGCATGGGCCTATTGATTTCGACGTGGACGTAAACAACGTAAATCGCTATTCGCGGACGACTTACGCAAACAACGTAAAAATCTCGAAGCGGGAACGGCGGCCATACTTTAACATTACTATTCCATCTAAGCCCTGGTTCACACTGGGCTGCGGGAGTGAAGCCGTGCGAGTTCAGCTGAACTCGCACGATTTCACTCCCGCTGGCAGTCCCGATTTCGGCCGCGATTTAAGAGACATCTGTGCAGGTTTCTGCACAGATGTCTATGTAAATCGTGGCCCTAAATCTCAAAAAGTAGTACAGGAACTACTTTTTGAAATCGGTGCAGCGCCGCAGATGCGGCGTCGCACCGATTGGGACAGTGTCATTGCTGACAATTGCCGGCAAATGCAGCTGATTTGAGATGCGATTTCACAAGTGAAATCGCATCTCAAATCGAACCAAATCGTACCCAGTGTGAACCTGGGCTCATAGATGGAATAACTTTAGGCCTAATAATGGCTTACGGAAACGGCGTAAATGTACTGCGGCGGCCGGGCGTACGTTCGTGAATCGGCGTATCTACTAATTTACATATTCTACGCCGACCGCAATGGAAGCGCCACCTAGCGGCCATCCGAAATATTGCAACCTAAGATAGGACGGCGCAAGCCGTCGTATCTTAGATATGTTTAAGCGTATCTCTGTTTGAGCATACACTTAAACATAAGTCGGCGTAGATTCTGAGTTAGGTCGGCTTATCTACTGATAAGCCGGCCTAACTCTTACTGACACTGTGCACATTTCTTTCCTGCAACCACAGGTTGCAGGAAAGAAATTTGCCCAAATTCCACCATCAACACAGACAGTACTGACAGGGGAATCCCTCCAACCAAGACAATGGGGTTGACTTACTAAGGGCAAATAGGCTGTGCACTTTGCAAAGTGCAGCTGCTCCAGCAGTGGCGGTGCATCCATTAAGAGAGCACGGGCGCCGCCCCCTCTCTCCAGGCACCCCCCTCTGTGTATAATAGATAGATTCATGCATTGCACAGTCATGCGACACCGTACCCAAATAAAATGCATGTCCTTTCCCCCCCACAAATAGAGCTTTCTTTTGGTGGTATTTGATCACCTCTGCATTTTTTCCCCCAAAAAAAAAAAAAGAAGACCGAAAATTTAAAAAAAATGATAAAAACATAATTATTTACATTTTGCTATAAATCACATAAAAAAAAAAAAAAAAAAAATATCCTTATAAATTTAGGGCAATATATATTTTGCTACATATTTTGGGTAAAAAAAATCCCAATAAGCATACATTGATTGGTTTACACAAAAGTTATAGGCCCGGATTCACAAAGCACTTGCGCCGACGTATCTCAAGATACGCCGCGTAAGTGCAAATATGCGCCGTCGTATCTGTGCACCGGACCCACAAACGAAGATACGCCTAAAAATAGGCTTCATCCCGCCGACGTAACTTGGCTACGCCGGCGTAGCGTGGGCGCACATTTAGGCTGGACGCATGGTGGCGCTACCATTGATCAGCCATTCAAATATGCAAATGAGGAAACATTGACACCAATGTAATGATCAGTGCTAAAAAATATGCACTGTCCCTGTACTAATGACACTGGCTGGGAAGTGGTTGTAAACTCTCCCTGAGCAATTTCCTCCATTTAAATAATTAAAACACGCTCTACAAATTGCTGTCTCTATATCTTTTCTAATCTGGTTAGTTTACTTGCAATCCTTCTCTGTCCACTTTTACTACGTCGCCGACGCATGCGCATAACGTCCCCTGTTCACAGCACACTTATCATGCCGTTAGTCTATTTAGTATTATGCCGTGGCTCCGTCGTGTCTCCTCTGCGGCATTGCTCTGCAAACCCACGAGACTACAGACCCACTCACTGTTTACACCCCATGTGACTTGCCACGTCACAGGGGGTACAAACATTGTGAACAGGTTGTCGGACATGGTTGCTATGGCAAAAATAAAAAGCACTGAGCATGTGCAAGATTACGGCACAAAGACAGAAAGGGCGGAAGCCGACGCTGCTGCATCAGAAGACAGTACCCAACATGGCGCCGGCCTCAACTAGGAAGCAAGAAAATAAGAAACACGCAGAATAACAGTAAGAAACATGCAAAGGGGTTAATAATTGGGCAAAATGTAATGAAAAGCTTTATCATACTAGCTGCATTGAGAAGGAGCATACCAGGGGCAGAGTTTACTTCCTCTTTAAAGCGGGAGTTCACCCGAAAAAAAAATTTTAACATTAGATTGAGGCTCATTTTGTCTAGGGGAATCGGGTGTTTTTTTTTTAAATCGAAGCCGTACTTACCGTTTTAGAGATAGATCTTCTCCGCCGCTTCCGGGTATGGTCTTCGGGACTGGGCGTTCCTATTTGATTGACAGGCTTCCGACGGTCGCATACATCGCGTCACGAGTAGCCGAAAGAAGCCGAACGTCGGTGCAGCTCTATACGGCGCCTGAGCACCGACGTTCGGCTACTTTCGGAAAATCGTGACGCGATGTATGCGACCGTCGGAAGCCTGTCAATCAAATAGGAACGCCCAGACCCGAAGACCATACCCGGAAGCGGCGGAGAAGATCGCTCTCTAAAACGGTAAGTACAGCTTCGATTTAAAAAAAAAAAAAACACCCGATTCCCCTTCACAAAATGAGCCTCAATCTAATGTTAAAAATTACGTTTTTGGGTGAACCTCCACTTTAACATCAGGGGCGATCAAAGGGTTAAATGTGTGCCTAACCAGTTTTTTTTTGTGTTTAACAGTATACTGCTTTTACTAAGGGATGTGCTGAATTTTATTCCCTGCTTTGCAGTGAAACAAAATCCAATCACTTTCCCCATCAGGACAGAGCTCTGCCTTGTGTACATAGGCAAAGCTCTGTCGAACCTCTGTTCCTGAGTGCTGGCGGACATCCATTGAACCTCACCCGCTGATCAGCTTCTGCTGTGAGCAATCACAGCAGAAGCGGTGCGCGCTTGCGCCCCTTAGGCAGAAGTGCAGAATCATGCATATATACGCGATTCTGCACAGTAAATCTGCTATAGGGCGGTCGTTAATTGGTTAACTCCAACCTGGAATACCAGATTTAGATAGACTACCTCTTTAATGCGTGCAAATCAAGCAGATGTTGGAGTCCAACTATTTCAGACAACCATCTGACCGTACGGGACGATCATCACAGTGATCAGACAGTTGCTGCAAATTCCTGTTGGGCTACGTGCAGAGCAGGGCATGTGACATCAGCCGAAATGTCTATTTAAAGCTGAACTTCAGGCATGAAAACATTCATTTAAACATGTTCTTCAATAGCCACAAGGGATATAAATCCACTTTGTGTCTTTGCAAATCCAGATATTGCCATCCTCGCTGTGCTCTACGTAGCCTGTGCAGAGAGTAGAGCGGCGGGAGGGACCCAGCAGGCCACACCCACTACAGGAGGGGGAGGAGACAAGACCAGTCACCCTTCACAAGGAGAGAGAGCAGCAGTGACAGGTCTTTATATACTGGATTGCTGCACAGATCTGAAAGAAATACACATTGCTCTTGTATACAGACAATATTTGCTTTAGCCTGGAGTTCAGATTTAAATGTGCATGCAGCAGGACAGAGAGGCTGCCACAGACCTATTAAAAGAAAAAAGTGACGGCGGGAGGAAAACTCTCTTGTCTTGAGCAGACGTCATACGACATCGCGCCTTCAAAACCCACTTTCCCCACAAATAGAGCTTTCTTTTGGTGGTATTCGATCACCTCTGCGGTTTTTAGTTTTTGCGCTATAAACAAAAATAGAGCGACAATTTTGAAAAAAAAATTTATTTCTTACTATAATAAATATCCCCCAAAAATATATAAAAAAAAAAATTTTTCCTCAGTTTAGGCCGATACGTATTCTATATATTTTTCGTAAAAAAAAAAAAAAAAAAAAAAAAAAAAAAATCGCAATAAGCATTTATTGATTGGTTTGCGCAAAAGTTATAGCGTTTACAAAATAGGGGGTATTTTTATGGCATTTTTATTAATATTTTTTTTTTTTACTAGTAATGGCGGCGATCAGCGATTTTTTTTCGGCACTGCAACATTATGGCGGACACTTCTGACACATTTTTGGGACCATTGGCATTTTTATAGCGATCAGTGCTATGAAAATGCATTGGATTACTATAAAAATGCCCTAGTGGCCTACGCGAGAGCCGACGTATAGCTACGGGCTCTCGCGCAGTGGAGCCGACCTGCCGCCGTATAACTGCGGCGGCTGGTCGGCAAGCAGTTAAAGAACCCACACACATAAGATCAGTGGCGGTGCGTCCATAGTAGGGCTGCACGATTCTGGGAAAAATGAGAATCGCGATTCTTTTGCTTAAAATGAAGATCACGATTCTCAATTTTTTTTTTTTACTGTGGTAATATTCATTATATTATAAGGGACAGTGGTTGCCGGTATTTTAAGTCCACACTCCTCATAGGCTCACATCACATGCCCCCCTTTAATAGCCTGACTGCAGTGTCATCTGCAAGGTCTGGGGTAGCTGACTGTGGTTATATTGATAATATGGGTAGCTGACTCAGACTGTGTGGTAATATTCATAATATATTATAAGGGGGACACCGATAGTGGTTGCTGGTCTTTTAAGTCCACTCCTCACGGGCCCCCTTTAATAGCCTGACAGTGAGACAGGCTATGAAAGGGGGGCATGTGAGCCTGTGAGCCGAGGAGTGGATTTAAATTACCGCCAACCACTGTCCCTTATTATGAATATTATTATTACCACAGTCTGAGTCAGCAACCCATATTATCAATATTAGTCCCGGAAAGGTGCATGTAGTGTGCGGTGCCCCGCTCCTCCTCCGCCGTTTCAAAACATTTTCCCGCCGGCCGAGAAGCGTGGTGGTACCACCCACGCCCAGGCATCACGCTGCATCTGAAAACTGACGTCAGTTCCGGTTGCTGACATCAGTTCCTTTATCCGCCGTTTGCGTTCCACGCTGGTTACGTGGAACCGGCGGTGACAATAAGAATCGCCTGTCATCCCGCGGGGAGATCGTGGACGGGGAGAATCGAGATTGCGATTCTCTCCGCGATTAATGGTGCAGCTCTAGTCCATAGTGGGCGCAGGAGCGCCGCCCCCTCTCTCTTCTGCACCGCCACTGAAAGTCAATACATAGATTCATGCATTGCATGAATCTATGTATTGTCGACGCTGCCGCCCACTATTCAGATGGCCGGCCCACTGGTGAGCACCGGCCATCTGAATAACAGAAGTTGGTTGGTTTTTGGAAGTGTCTATCAGAGCCAGCCTGTGGGCTGTAATCGGCTTCCAAATAGTTAACCAGGGGACGCACAGGGTGTGCGTTCCCTGGTTAACACTGACACGCGTCTCAGCCAATCAGGTTCACTGGGTCTGGTTACCGGTAACCCGATTGACTGAAGCGACAGCGAGGGCGGGAGAAGACATCGAGGGATCATGGAGGGAGGATGGCTGACCCGAGAAAGGTAAGTGCCAGGCGGGGGGGCAATCTGGCAGCATTTTACGGGGCAAACTGGCGGCAATTGATGGGCACAATGGCGACAATTAATGGCATGGCACAGTGGCTGCGTTTGATGGCATGGCACAGTGGCGACAATTGATGGCACAGTGGCGACAATTGATGGGTACAGTGAGGCTGCAATTGATTTTGTATCCGTTTGCGCCCTCCCAAAAATGTTGAGCACCAGCCGCCACTGATTATATATAACATTTTAGTAGAGACCCTAGAAAATAAAATAAAATATTTTATGTCACACTGTACTTGCGCAGTGATCCTTCAAATGCAATTTTTTGTATAATGTGAAAGATTTTAGGCTGCCAGAATCGCGATCTTTATTCCAAGCAAAAAAAAATTGGATTCTCATTTCGGCCAGAACCGTGCCGCTCTACCACCTAGGCAGAAAACTGAGCGGGTACTTGTGAAAAAAAGTGCTTTTTCCCCAGGGGGTACTTTCCATTTTGGGTGAAGGTCTGCTTTAATTGCACACACAATGGTCAGCTCTCATCAGAGGTCTGTAGGTAGGAGGTTGGAGACGGCGGGAGGGAGGATGAGCGGCGAGCTGGCACCATGAGGGTAGCGATTATAAGAACAGAAGAGTATGCCGTCATCACTGGGTATAAGTATAAGGTTCTGTAAGAAATAGGTGACGTGGGGTCACCACTGAGATGTATTGCCTGCTGCTAGAACAGGGACAGGGAAGGAAGCAACCATCGATTGACAGGCCAAAGAAAGATAAATCACTGATGAGTTAGAGAATGGTAGCAACAGTCCTGAGATGTAGCGGCTGGTAATTAGGAGAGTACAGAGGGTAGTAGAGGAACATTCTGATGGATTAACAGGTAGATACAGATACACATAGCAAATGGGTGCTGCTGGTCAGCAGTGCCAGAACCCAAAACAACCAGAATTCAGAGATTCTGATTGGTCCTTATAGAAACTGCCAGGGCTTTTTTTGTCAGAGAATAGGTGCAGGAACTCCCTCTTTCTGAGTCACCCCATTTCTCCTCCCCCTACCCACCTCCGAGGACCGTTCCTTGGCTCCACCCCCTGCCCACCTTCCACTACTGTCCTTTATAGAGAATACAGAACCAAGTATGATTTTTTTGGTGCCAAGTAATTTGTATGGAATCTGTTAATACAGTCTTGATCAAAAGTTTAAGACCACTTGAAAAATGGCAAAAAATCATATTTTACATTGTTGGATCTTAACAAGGTTCCAAGTAGAGCTTCAACATGCAACAAGAAGAAATGAGAGTGAGACAAAACATTTTTTGAGCATTCAGTTTAATGAAAACAACAAATAAACTGAAACAGGCTGTTTTTCAGCTGATCAAAAGTTTAGGACCACACCTCCAAAAAAAAAACCTAAACCCCCCCAAAACTGAAATCCAACTTCCAAACATGAACTCAGTAATGAGTAGCTCCGCCATTATTGTTGATCACTTCAAAAATTGGTTTCGGCATGCTTGATGCAAGCGTTTCCATGAGATGAGTGGGAACATTTCTCCAAGTGGTGAAGACAGCCGCACGAAGGCCATCTACTGTCTGGAACCGTTGTCCATTTTTGTAAACTTCCCTTGCCATCCATCTCCAAAGGTTCTCAATTGGATTTAGATCAGGGGAACACGCAGGATGGGCCAAAATAGTGATGTTCTTCTCCTGGAAAAAGTCCCTTGTCCTGCGGGCATTGTGTACTGTAGCGTTGTCCTGTTGAAAAACCCAGTCGTTACCACACAGACGAGGGCCCTCAGTCATGAGGGCCCTTCCTGAAGCTCCATTATTCCACTGAAGGAAAAAGCACCCCAGACCATTATGGCGCCCCCTCCACTGTGGCGCGTAGAAAACATCTCAGGTGGGATCTGCTTGTCATGCCAGTAACGTTGGAAACCATCAGGACCATCAAGGTTACATTTTTTTCTCATCAGAGAATAAAACTTTCTTCCACCTTTGAATGTCCCATGTTTGGTGCTCTCTTGCAAAGTCCAAACGAGCAGTTCTGTGGCGTTCAATGAGACGAGGTTTTTGAAGACGTTTTTTGTTTTTGAAGCCCTTCAGTCTCAGATGCCTTCTGATGGTTATGGGGCTGCAGTCAGCACCAGTAAGGGCCTTAATTTGGGTCGAGGATCGTCCAGTGTCTTGACGGACAGCCAATTGGATCCACCGGCTCAGTGCTGGTGAAATTTTTTGGGGTCTTCCACTTGACTTTTTTGTTCCATAACCCTCAGGATCATTTAAGAAATTCCAAATGACTGTCTTACTGCGTCCCACCTCAGCAGTGATGGCGGGCTGTGAGAGACCCTGCTTATGCAGTTCAGCAACCCGACCACGTTCAAAAAGGGAGTTTTTTTGCCTTTGGCATCACAGCGTGTGACTACCTGACAGAAAATGACAATGAATCCACATCTTTGCACAGATTTGGCCTTTTAAAGGCATGTGGTCCTAAACTTTTGATCAGCTGAAAAACCGGTTTCAGTATATTCGTTATTTTCAATTATTTAAATGCTCAAAAAATGTTTTGTCTCACTCTCATTTCTTCTTGTTGCATGTTGAAGCTCTACTTGGAACCTTGTTAAGATCCAACAATGTAAAATATGATTTTTTGCCATTTTTCAAGTGGTCTTAAACTTTTGATCAGGACTGTAATAACAAGAAAAGCAGTAAAATAGATCCCTTGCAGCCAGCAACACCAATAGAACCTCCAGCAACAATAGATATCCCTACAACAATAATGGACCACCGGCAGCGAAATATCCCCCAGCAAAAATAGACCCCAGTAACAAAAACTTTCCATAAACTATCGACCCCCGGCAGCAACAACAGATATCCCCACAGCCAGCATCAAGAGACCCTCCAGCAGCCAGCAACTATAGACCCTTCCCTCAACAGTAGATGTCTCCCAGCAACAACTAACCCACCCCCACCCACAATAGATCTCCCACCAGTAACAACAGACTTCCTCAGCAACAACAGACCCCCCCATGCTAAAATAGACCCCCACCCAGCTACAATAGATCCCCCAGCAGCCAGCATTAGCAGACTCTTCTGCACACATTCAGTCCTGGAGGTGCCGGAACTGCGTTCCCCCACGTTAATACTGAAAAAAAGCCCTGGAAACTGCACTTAGGGACTCCTGCACTGCTGGCTGATAGATATATTGTTGTAGCTGTTCTTTCCTATGTGAAGATATCCAGAGAGGGTGAGATGCCCGTTACGTAACAGTGCTTTTGCTTAGCCCACGTTCGCACGTCTTTATTGTTTGCACTATAAACAAAAAAAGAGACTGACAATTTTGAAAAAAATTATACAATTTTGAAGAAATTCGATTTTATTTTTATATATATATATATATATATATATATATATATATATATATATATATATATATATATATATATATATATATATATATATAATCGAATTTCTTCATCAGTTTAGGTCAATATGTATTCTGTTACATACTTTTGGTAAATAAATCCTAATAAGTGAATATTGATTGGTTTGCGCAAAAGTTATAACGTCTACAAACTATGGTACAGCACATATACTGGAATACAGGTACTCCTCACTTAACGACCAGGTTCCGATCCAACGACCAGGTCATTAAACAAGTTGGTCCTTCGACGATGAGCCACAAGTAATCAATATTTTAAGCATTCTTAACTACTGTACTGTGAAAATAAAAAAGGTATAAAACACAAAACTCCAGCTCATTAAAGTTGTTAAAATTTGCATAAGTACAGGCACACAAACGCAAATGTTGTACTGTACAATACAATGTATGGCGTGTCGTTTGAGTGGGAAGAGATGGTCGTAAGTCTGAGTGGTCATTAAACAGGCAAATCGTTAAAACGAGGAGTATCTGTACTTGTAATGGTGGCAATCAGCGACTTATAGTGGGGGACTGCGATATTGTGGCGGACATTCTGACACTTTGTGGGAACCAGTGACACTAAGGCCCCATGCACACGAGAAGCAAATGCAAACACATGTAAACTCAAGTTTTCAAAGGCAAAAACTGGCGTTTAAAACGCCCGTTTTTGCCGCGAATTTCGCTGCATTTTGCTGCGTTTTACCGCGTTTGCGGCTATCAGCGTTCATAACAAAGACATTGTAGACCCTCCCAAAGCTTTGAAACGCAAAAACGTTTGCGTCTGAACCCAAAATTTTGCGTCTGAAAAAACAAGCCTAAACCCAACTGCTTTAAAACGCAAAAAAAACGTGAATGTGTGTATGGACACATAGGATAACATTAAATGTGTTCAGAGGCAGTTGAAAAAAAATGCCTCTGAACTCGAGTTTACCAGCGTCTCGTGTGCATGGGGCCTAAGGCTCCATGCACACTGAAGCTGATAAACTGCAGTTTATTGGCGTTTTGGCTTTTTTTTTTTTTAAAGCCCATAAACTGAACTCTATGTTAGCCTATGTGCCCATGCACACCTGGGCGTTTTTTAGTGTTAATGAGCTTTGGAGTTTATTGGCTTTTTTCTGAACGCCCGAAATTTGCGTTCAAAGTGCCGTTTTTTGGCGAAAAAAACCCGCAGAAAAACGGCGAAAAACGCTTAAAAACGCTCAAAAACGCCGGTGCCAGCGTTTTTGAATCCATTGAAAAAAAAAAAGCTACACTGAAAAAACGCCGATTAAAGCTATTGCAAAAACGCTAAAAAACGTTGAAAGGCTCCCTGCAAAGCTACTGGCGTTTTTTTATAGCTTTTATCAGCTTCAGTGTGCATGGAGCCTAATACAGTGATCAGTACTAAAAATTATGCACTGTCACTGTACTAATGACACTGGCTGGGAAAGGGTTAAACATCTAGGGAGATCAAGGGGTTAAAATGTGTGACTATCCAGTGTTTGTCTGTACTACAGCGGGCGAAAATAATTATTTGATCCCCTGCAGATTTTGTACGTTTGCCCACTTACAAAAAAATGATGAGTCTATAATTTTTATCATAGATGGATTTTAAATGATAGAGACAGAATATCAACCAAAAATCCTGAAAAGACTTATCCATAACCCATCTTCAGTGTTCTGGCTGAGGGAAGAAGGTTCTCATCCAAAATTTTACAATACATGGCCCCATCTATTGGCCCCTCAATGCACCAAATTCAGCCTGTACCTTTAGTAGAGAATCAGCCCCAAAGCATCATGTTTCCACCTCCATGCTTGACTGTAGGGATGGTGTTCTTATGCCGCGTACACACGATCATTTTTCAGGAAGAAAAAAACGTTGTTTTTAAAAAATTAAAAAAAAATCATCTAAAATGATCGTGTGTGGGCTTCACATCATTTTTCGGGTTCTGAAAAACGACCAAAAAAAAATTCGAACGTGCTGCATTTTGTAACAACGTTTTAACCACTTAAGGACCGCCTCCTGCACATTTACGTCGGCAGAATGCCACGGCTGGGCACATGCACGTATAGGTACATCCTGTGCTAGTGCTCAGCCGTGGGTCGCGGGAGTCCCGCGATCGGTCCCCGGAGCTGAAGAACGAGGAGAGCTGTGTGTAAACACGGCTTCCCCGTGCTTCACTGTGCCGGCGTCATCGATCGTGTCATCCCTTTTATAGGGATACACAATCGATGGCGTCACACCTACAGCCACACCCCCCTACAGTTGTAAACATACATGAGGTCACACATAACCCCATCAGCGCCCCTTGTGGTTAACTCCCGAACTGCAATTGTCATTTTCACAGTAAACAATGCATTTTAAATGCATTTTTTGCTGTGAAAAGGACAATGGTCCCAAAAATGTGTCAAAATTGTCCGAAGTGTCCGCCATAATGTCGCAGTCATGAAAAAAAAAAAAAAAAAATAAATAAAAAAAAAAAAAAAAAAAATCGCTGATCACCCCCGTTAGTAGTAAAAAAAAAAAATTTATAAAAATGCAATAAAACTATCCCCAATTTTGTAAACACTATAAATTTTGCGCAAACCAACCGATAAACGCTTATTGCGATTTTTTTTTACCAAAAATAGGTAGAAGAATACGTATCGGCCTAAACTGAGGGAAAAAAAAAATGTTTAATATATTTTTGGGGGATATTTATTATAGCAAAAAGTAAAAAATATTGAATTTTTTTCAAAATTGTTGCTCTATTTTTGTTTATAGCGCAAAAAATAAAAACCGCAGAGGTGATCAAATACCACCAAAAGAAAGCTCTATTTGTGGGGAAAAAAAGGACGCCAATTTAGTTTGGGAGCCAGGTCGCATGACCGCGTAATTGTCTGTTAAAGCGACGCAGTGCCGGATCGCAAAACCTGGCCGGGTCCTTTAGCTGCCTAAAGGTCCGGGTCTTAAGTGGTTAAACAATGTCGTTTTTCGGGTTGTAAAAAATGATCGTGTGTGGGCTAAAACGACGTTAAAAACCCGCGTATGCTCAGAAGCAAGTTATGAGACGGGAGCGCTCGTTCTGGTAAAACTAGCGTTCGTAATGGAGTAAGCACATTCCTCACGCTGTAACAGACAGAAAAGCGCGAATCGTCTTTTACAAACACGGAATCAGCTAAAGCAGCCCAAAGGGTGGCGTCATCCGCATGGAACTTCCCCTTTATAGTGCCGTCGTACGTCACCACGCTTTGCTAGAGCATTTTTTTTTAAACGATGGTGTGTGGGCAACGTCGTTTTAATGATGAAGTTGGGAAAACTTTGTTTTTTTTTCATGCCGAAAAATGATCGTGTGTACGCGGCATTTAGGTCATAGTCAGCATTTTTCTTCCTCCAAACACGGCAAGCCCCCCTCCTCAAGAAGGCACATGTACAGTCATGCCAATAAACATCTAAATAATTCAGAGAAGGATTAGGCCAAAGTGCTGTGGTCAGATGAGACCAAAATGTAGCTCTTTGGCATTAACCCGTGTTTGGAGGAAGAAAAATGCCGACTATGACCCCGAGGACACCATCCTTACAGTCAAGCACAGAAGTGGAAACATTGTGCTTTGGGGCCGTTTCTCTGCTAAAAGGTACAGGCCAACTTTGTCACATTGAGGGGGCCAATGGACTGAACTGCAACTTAAAGGGGTTGTAAAGGTTCTTTTTTATTTTCTAAATAGGTTACTTTAAGCTAGTGCATTGTTGGTTCACTTACCTTTTCCTTGAATTTCCCGTCTAAATTTTTTTTTTCTTTGTCTGAATTTTTCACTTCCTGTTCCTCCTCAGTAAGGTGTTCAGTAAGCTGTTCTGACTGACTTTCCACCGCTCGGATGATGGTGGAAAGCTTGCCGAGGAGAAACAGGAAGTGAGAAATTCCAACAAAGAAAAAAAACATTTAGGAGGGAAATCGAAGGAAGAGGTAAGTGAACCAACAATGCACTAGCTTAAAGCGGGGGTTCACCCTATAAACAAACAAAAAAAAATATTTTTTTCTTCTAGCATAAAATTAGGCATAGTAGCGCGAGCTACAGTATGCCTGTCTTGATTTTTTTAGCCCGGTACTCACAGTGCAATCGTACATTGAAGATACCGACTCCCCGCGGGGAATGGGCGTTCCTATCCAGACGGAGGATGATTGACGGCCGGCTCTGGCACGTCACGCTTCTCCGGAAATAGCCGAAATAGGCTTGGCTCTTCACGGCGCCTGCGCATAGTCTGTGCGCAGGCGCCGTATAGCGCCGTGAAGAGCCGAGACCTACTCCGGCTGTCTTCGGGGAGCGTGACGTGCCAGAGCCGGCCGTCAATCATCCTCCGTCTGGAAAGAAACGCCCATCGGAATCTTCAATGTACGATTGCACTGTGAGTACCGGGCTAAAAAAAATCAAGACAGGCATACTGTAGCTTGCGCTACTATGCCTAATTTTATGCTAAAATGTTGCTATGGAGGGTGAACCACCGCTTTAAAGGAACCTATTTAGAAAATAAAAGACGAACCTTTACAACCCCTTAACGTTTGTTTATAACGTTTGTTTTATGTTTTTTTTTTCTCTATCATTTAAAAAAGATCTATTATGATAATTATAAACCCTTCAGTTCTTTGTAAGTGGGCAAACTTACAAAGCCTGAAGGGGATCAAATAATTATTTCCCCCGCTGTATGTGTGGTGCTTTTAACAAGGAAAGTGATGGATTTGCAGGAATAAAAGGGAAAAGGGGGATTAGCCCCCCTTTTCCTCATGGGATTCTTGGCAGGGGACAGTTTCAAGGTTCCCCTGAGGGTTTTAGGCGGGAATAAAGGGGATTGGTCAGAGCAGTAAGTTGCTAGGGGCAAAATCTGAGGTGGTGATAGGTCTAAAGGGTTTTTGAGCGGGAAAGGTTTGGTTTGGTTTAGACATTTCAGTTGCTGGGGTAAAATTGAAATTTTAGGGGCTCAGGATAGGTCAGTTAGGGTCATCTGATGTTCTAGAATTTTCCAGCTCTTTGAAAATCCCTATTTAAAGAGCTGGTTCCGTTGGATCAGGACCAGCCGTTTCCAGGGGAAAACTGACAGAACTGGGATCTAGTACGGTTATTTTAATGAGTTTGGTCTTGTGTATTTATTTATTTAATAAAAAATATATATATTTTGTTGGTGTGGTCTCAATTCATTGGTATGTCCAGGCATCCTGCATATAATCCCAAAGAAAATCCATCACTTCCCTCCTGTCAGAACATACATTTACATGGGAAAGCACACAGAATGGAGCTCTGCCTGACGATTGGCAGGTGCCAACAGACAACTCATTGACCGCCACCTACTGATTTGCTTCTGCTGTGACAAATCATGGCAGAAGCAGTGCACGCGCGCCCTACCCAGTAGTGCCAAATCACGTACTAGGTACAGATCACGTACTAGGTACATGTTCTGGCACAGAAGAGCCGCTTTGCCACCGAACATTATTTTCCCCACTGTATGTGTGGTGCTTTTAACAACGAAAGTGATGGATTTCCATCACTTTCCCTCCTGTCAGAACATACATTTGCATAGGCAGAGCTCCATTTGGTGTGCTTTCCTGACGAGCGGCGGGTGCCGGCAGACATTCATTGGCCGCACCTACTGATCGGCTTCTGCTGTGACAAATCACGCCAGAAGCGGTGCGTGCGCCCACTACCCAGAAGTCACAGATCGTGTACTAGGTACATGTTCTGGCAAAGAAGAGCCGCTTTGCCACCGTACATCCTCGTCATGCAGTCAAGAAGCGGTAAATAAAAATCGCTCTCAGCCTTAAAGGGGCTGTAAAGGTTTGTTTATTATTTTTTAAATAGGTTCCTTTAAGCTAGTGCATTGTTGGTTCACTTACCTTTTCCTTCCATTTCTCTTTCTAAATGAATTCACAGCGTCTCCCCGCAGGGATGTAGTCCCAAGGGAAGGGGGCGAGCACGCCGACTAACCCCCAGCCAGAACGGCTCGGATGATGGGGGCAAGCTTACTGAGGAGGAACAGGAAGTGAGAAATTCAGACAAAGAAAAAAAACATTTAGAAGTGAAATCGGAGGAAAAGTGAACTAGCAATGCACTAGCTTAATGTGGAGGTTCACCCTATAAAAAAATTCTAACACTGCATCCAGCCCAGTTGTGCATATAAAATGACGCTGACCTTTTTTTTTTCTTTTACGTAGATAGCGTTTAGCCGTGGAATTCACCGCAGCTTCCGGGTAGGGAATCCCGCGGGAGTGGGCGTTCCTATTGACATGCTAAACGACGGCGCAGACATCGCTTCACGACTTCCCGATGGTCGGCTCTATTCGGCGCCTGCGCACCGGCTCGGCTCTATTTGGCGCCTGCGCACCGGCGCCGAATAGAGCCGAGCCGACCCGAGCTTCCTTCGGGAAGTCGTGACGCGCTGTCGTTTAGCATGTCAATCAATTGGCATGTCAATAGGAATGCCCACTCCCGCGGGATTCCCTACCCGGAAGCCGCGGTGAATTCCACGGCTATACGCTATCTACGAAAAAAAAAAAAAAAAAGGTCAGTGTCATTTTATATGCACAACCGGGCTGGATGCAGTGTTAGAAATTTTTTATAGGGTGAACCTCCACTTTAACTGCTTGCTGACCATCGCACAACGATATACAACGGCAGAATGGCACGGGCAGGCAGATGGACGTATATATACGTCCCCTTTAAGAAGCAGCATTGTGGGCACGCACGCCTGCCGCAAGCTCCGTGAGCCTGACCGCGGGTCCCACGGATTGGATGCCCACGGGGATACCCGCGATCGTCTCACAGAGAGGAAGAAGGGGGAAATGCTGATGTAAACAAGCATTTCCCGAGTCCTGAAGCGGTTAAAGGAACCTATTTAGAAAATAAAAATCGAACCTTTGTAACCCCTTTAAATCCCCAAATCCCTGCTGCTGTGATCCTGTTAGAGGGTGGCTACGTTTGTTTGCCACGGTCCCGCTGTATGTAGGAACCTTCTCTTGCTCACGTCCATGATGGCCTATGGGATTTGTCGTGTGCATAGAGCAGTGCACATGACTGCAACTAACACATACCGCTTGTTCCGTGAGAAGTTTGGGAGATCACAGCAGACATTACAAGGAGGCAAAAAAAAAAAAAAGGATTTTTTTTTTTTACGCTATAAAAACACAAGGAATGATTTAATGAAAAATACATTACAGGGTAACTTAGTAGTGGATGTGTATTGATTATTTTGGAAGAATAAGGCTATAGCTTAGTGTCATTTATGGGCTCGTGCACAAGGCCAAACATTATGGCGTAAGGCCTTACAGAGTAGAAACCGCCTGTTGTTGGGACATCTGGGAGCCACAGCTGCTGCATAATTTAGCCTACTGACATGTATTACAAATGCGCATCGTAACTGCCAACATTTGCGTTTTCAGACGCATATGTACGGGCGTATTTTCCCAAGATGTCAAATGTACCGTATATACTCGAGTATAAGCCGACCCGAATATAAGCCGAGGCACCTAATTTTACCACAAAAAAATGAGAAAACGTATTGACTCGAGTATAAGCCTAGGGTGTCCATCTGCATGCCTCACTTTGCATCACTGTGTCCATGTGCATGCCTCACTTTGTCCACAACTAGACTGACGCTTAACATGGGAGTCTATGGAAGGGGTGCCCGGCTTTGAAAAATCTGTGCTCCCCAGCCATAGGTCTCCCAGACAACAAACTTTGCACACTTGTAGCGGAGAAATGGGGCTACGTGTGTGCCAAGTTCCGGGTTCAGGGGACCTAAGGCGGGCTGGTACCAGGTCCCCAAAGTCCGGGAGATCAGGCGCAAAAAGGTGACTCCCAGTATAAGCCGAGGGGGGGCATTTTCAGCACAAAAAAAACTTGGCTTATACTCAAGTATATACGGTAATTGAAAAAACATACGCCCATAGGCATGCATGTGAAAACTTGAGTGTCAAGGCTAAATTACGCTGCAGTTCCCAAGCCCCTACCCCAGACTTGGATTTGACTTTCATTGGCCAAAACAAAAAACGCATTCCAGTGCATCAAAAACGTGCTAAAATAAATAAATAAATAAAAAAACACACATGAAAATATAGAAGCATAAGTGCGAATCCTTATGCCGCGTACATACGATCATTTTTCAGCATGAAAAAAAAAACAAAAAACCTTGTTTTTCAGCATGTCCAAAAAACGACGTTTTCCCAACTTCATCATTAAAATGACGTTGCCCACACACCATCGTTTTTTAAAAATGATCTAGCAAAGCGCGGTGACGTACAAAACACGTACGACGTCACTATAAAGGGGAAGTTCCATTCGCCTTTGGGCTGCTTTAGCTGATTCTGTGTTAGTAAAAGACGATTCGCGCTTTTCAGTCTGTTACAGCGCGATGAATGTGCTTACTCCGTTATGAACGGTAGTTTTACCAGAACGAGCGTTCCCGTCTCATATCTTGCTTCTGAGCATGTGCAGGTTTTTTACGTAGTTTTAGCCCACACACGATAATTTTTTACAACCCGAAAAACGACATCGTTTAAAACGACGTTAAAAAATGCAGCATGTTCGGAAAAAAAAAATCGTTTTTCAGAACCTGAAAAATGATGTGAAGCCCATACATGATCATTTTAAATGACATTTTTGGAAAAACAACGTTTTTTTCATGCCGAAAAATGATCGTGTGTACGCGGCATGAGTCCCAACCAAGCCAGAGGACAGGGATAACAATATAAATTACATGCGTGAAGAGCACAGAGTAACCATCACTTTAAAGCAAATTCCGTGAACACTTTTCTGCTGAGTAGGTGTTTCGAAGCTCGTCAGGCACAAGAGACGCGCAGAGACTCAAATGTGATTGTTTTGTTTTTTTGTCATATAACCATTTTTATGCATTTTAAAACACAGAACTCAAAAACAAATGAAGAAAAAGGGCCCCTTACATTGGTGGCCAGTGGGAAGACTGATCCTTACATTGGGGGGGGGGGACTGCTCCTTACATTGGGGGGGGGGGTGTCAGTGGGAAGACTGCTCCTTACATTGGGGGTCAGTGGGAAGAATGCCCCTTACATTGGGGGGTCAGTGGGGAGAATGCTCCTTATATTGGGGGTCAGTGGGAAGACTGCTCCTTACATTGGGGGTCAGTGGGGAGAATGCCCCTTACATTGGGGGTCAGTGGGGAGAATGCCCCTTACATTGGGGGGGGTCCGTGGGGAGAATGCCCCTTACATTGGGGGGGGTCCGTGGGGAGAATGCCCCTTACATTGGGGGGGGTCCGTGGGGAGAATGCCCCTTACATTGGGGGGGTCCGTGGGGAGAATGCCCCTTACATTGGGGGGGGTCCGTGGGGAGAATGCCCCTTACATTGGGGGGGTCTGTGGGGAGAATGCCCCTTACATTGGGGGGTCAGTGGGAAGAATGTTCCCTCACATTGAGATCAATGGAAAGAATTCCCCTTACATTGGTGGTCAGTGGGAAGAATGCCCCTTACATTGGGCGTCAGTGGGAAGAATGCCCCTTACATTGGGGGTCAGTGGGGAGAATGCCCCCTACATTGGGGGTCAGTGGGGAGAATGCCCCCTACATTGGGGGGTCAGTGGGGAGAATATTCATTACATTGGGGGTCAGTGGGGAGAATGCCCCTAACATTGGTGGTCAGTGGGGAGAATGTTTCCTCATATTGAGATCAGTGGGAAGAATGCCCCTTACATTGGGGGGTCAGTGGGGAGAATGCCACTTACATTGGGGGGTCAGTGGGGAGAATGCCACTTACATTGGGGGGTCAGTGGGGAGAATGCCACTTACATTGGGGGTCAGTGGGGAGAATGCCACTTACATTGGGGGTCAGTGGGGAGAATGCCACTTACATTCGGGGGGGTCCGTGGGGAGAATGCCCCTTACATTGGGGGGGTCCGTGGGGAGAATGCCCCTTACATTGGGGGGGTCCGTGGGGAGAATGCCCCTTACATTGGGGGGGTCCGTGGGGAGAATGCCCCTTACATTGGGGGGGTCTGTGGGGAGAATGCCCCTTACATTGGGGGTCTGTGGGGAGAATGTTCCCTCACATTGAGATCAGTGGGAAGAAGGCCCCTTACATTGGTGATCTTTGGGAAAAATTCCCATCCAAGATTGCCACCATTACAGACAGCTAAAAACATAATTGTCGTCATGCCGCTGGCCCCAGAACTGGCGGCGCCATCAAATGGAAGGTCAGAGCTCAAGCATCCCCTAGTAACCCCAGAGCTCTGGTTAAGAATGGTGCCCTAGACTGATCCCAGAAATGGGGTGGCTGCTATATGAGGGATGACGGAGGAATGAGGAAAGAATTGCTCCACAGATGTCGGAAGCTGCGAGTAAAAAAGAGGATCGGCGGGTCAGCAATGAGATCCATTAACTTCCCATTGAAGAACGGAGTGCGGATGGAAGAGCAGAAACAACGGACTGCCATGCCGAAGGACAATACACGGCTGATGGGCGTTTAGAACGGAGAACGCTGTGGCTTTTGCAGGCTTGTTGCTTCTTCTAGGTGAGTTAGAGGACAAAGGTAGCAGAGTGCGGGTGTAATGATTTGTAATTATCTGTGTATGGGGGGGGGGGGATTAGTATAGGGAACAGAAAAGCATACAAGTGCTATATAGAAATAAGGGAATAAAAACATAATAAAAAACACGTAGTGACAATTAGTGCCACTATAGCATACAGGCGCTGTATAGAAATAAGGGAATCCAGGGTATAAAAACATAATAAAAAACATATAGTGACAATTAGTGCCACTAATAAGGGAAGTATAGAATCCAGGGTATAAAAACATAATAAAAAACACGTAGTGACAATTAGTGCCACTATAGCATACAGGCGCTGTATAGAAATAAGGGAAGTATAGAATCCAGGGTATAAAAACATAATAAAGAACATGTAGTGTAGGATAGTATACAAGAGCTGTATAGGCATGCGGGTGCAGGATCAGGAGTATAAAGACGTAATAAAAAAATGTATGGGTAACTAGTACTGGAATAGGATAGTACAGCCTTTCTCAACCAGTGTGCCGCGGCACACTGGTGTGCCGTCAGAGATTCTCAGGTGTGCCACGGGGTCAGTGGAGAGAAGGCTGTCAGATGAGCCTGCTCTCCTGCCAAACTGAGAGAAGCTCTATTGGCTTCACAAGTGAAAGTAAAGTGCAGAGGAGTGTGCTGTGCTCTCTGCTTCCCCCTAGAGTGCAGTACACGGCTGAATGAGGAATCTGGAAAGGTACTGAGCTAGAAGCTAGATTCATTGTAAAATGGCTTTATACATGTGTCTGTGTGTGTATGTGTGTACATGTGAGTGTCTGTCTGTATGAGTGTGTGTGTGTGTGTGTGTGCTAGTGTATGTATGCATGTGTGTGTATGCGTGTGTAAGCATGTGTCTGTATGTATGTGTGTATGTTACTTTTAATCCTGACCCCCCTCCCCATTCCTGTACCATCAGAATGGCTTTTGTAGGGCTTGTTTTATAGCAGCAAGGACTGCTGCTCCTCTGAAAAGCAATCCATGCACAGATTGCTTTTCAGAGGCATTTGACAGGCGGTAAAGAGAAATTATGTTGCCTTTTTACCACTTGTTTTAAGCCCATAAATGCAGCATCACTACACCGCAACTGTGCAATGCACACAGTTGCGGGGTAGTTGCAGTGCAGCCCCATTCACCCTCGGTATACCTCCAGTTGCAGCCACACCATGTGAACACCCTCAGCTGCTGCCTCTGCAGCTAAAGGTGGAATAGTTGGGGGTGGTAAAAACAGCTCAACCATGTGGTCTTACCGCCCCTATGACATGTGAACAAGCCCTTGGTTCACATCTGTGTAGCTGCATGTAGGGCAGTCCATTCATTTCCGTACCCACAAAAATGCAGGTAAACAAGTCCCCAACTTTATTTTTTAAATTGCACTGCAGCCAAACCACCCCACGTTTTCCAATGTGTGGGGGTATCATTAAGAATTAATGGTACCCCTAAAGAGCAGAGCATTTGTCTGTGTGTCAGGAATGAGCGCAATTTTGCGCGTGTTCTGCGACACACCGTAATGTGAACCAAGCCTTGGACTGGGGTGCCTCAAGACTGAAAATACTTTTAAAGGGTGCCCCAACTGAAAAAAGGTTGAGAAACACTGGGATAGTATACAAAAGCCATATAAGCATGCAGGGTGCAGGATCAGGAGGAATAAAGAATAACTAGTGCAGCAATATTATAGTATAAAAGATCCATACAGAGCCAGGATTATTAAGTACGTATAGGGGTAACTAGCGCAAGAATAAGATAGTATGCAAAAGCCATAAAGACATGCAGGGTGTGGGGGTCAGGGGTATAAAAATAATAACTAGTGCAGCAATATTATAGTATACAAAAACCATACAGGCATGGGGTGTACAAAGGATGGATTATTAAGTACATACAGGGGTAACTAGGGCAAGAATAAGATAGTATGCAAAAGCCATAAAGACATGGAGGGTGTAGGGTCAGGAGTATAAAAATGTATTAGAGTGTAATCGGGGGTAACAAGGTGCTTTAAATAATAGTATACAAAAGCCATATAGGCAGTGGGTGTGCAGAACCAGTATTAGTAAGTATATGGGCAACTAGTGCAGGAATAGGATAGTATGCAAAAGACTTCATGCAGGATGTAGGGTCAGGAGTATAAAGACGCAACAAAGAATATATAGTGGCAACTAGTGCTGTTATATAATAGTATACAATAGGCACGGGGTGTACAAAACCAGGATTATTAAGGTAACTAGTGCAGGAATAGGACAGTATGCAAAAGCCATAAAGACATGGAGGGTGTGGGGGTCAGGAGTAATAAAGAATAACTAGTGCAGCAATATTATAGTATACAAAAACCATACAGGCATGGGGTGTACAAAGCCAGGATTATTAGGTACGTACAGGGGTAACTAGTGCAAGAATAAGATAGTATGCAAAAGCCATAAAGACATGGAGGGTGTAGGGTCAGGAGTATAAAAACGTATTAGAGTGTAATCGGGGTAATGAGTTGCTTTAAATAATCGTATACAAATACTATATAGGCAGTGGGTGTGCAGAATCAGTATTAGTATGTATATGGGTAAGGTAACTAGTGCAGGAATAGGATAGTATGCAAAAGACGTAAAAGTCATGCAGGTTGTAGGGTCAGGAGTATAAAGACGCAACAAAGAATATATAGTGGTAACTAGTGCTGTTATATAATAGTATACAATAGGCACGGGGTGTACAAAACCAGGATTACTAAGGTAACTAGTGCAAGAATAGGACAGTATGCAAAGGCCATAAAGACATGCAGGGTGTGGGGGTCAGGAGTATAAAGACACAATGAAGAATGTATAGGGGTAACTAGTGCAGGAATATAGTCCTATGGGCATGGGCATGGGTGTACAGAACCAGGATTATTAAGGCATAATAAAGCAAGTAGAGAAAGCAGGGTCAGGAGGATGACGGTGGAAGGACAGTGAATGCGATGGGCACAGCAATAGTAGAGAACGCAGGGTCAGGAGGATGACGGTGGAAGGACAGTGAATGATATGGACACAGCAATAGTAGAGAACGCAGGGTCAGGAGGATGACGGTGAAAGGACAGTGAATGCTATGGGCACAGCAATAGTAGAGGACGCAGGGTCAGGAGGATGACGGTGGAAGGACAGTGAATGCTATGGGCACAGCAATAGTAGAGAACGCAGGGTCAGGAGGATGACGGTGGAAGGACAGTGAATGCTATGGGCACAGCAATAGTAGAGGACGCAGGGTCAGGAGGATGACAGTGGAAGGACAGTGAATGCTACGGGCACAGCAATAGTAGAGGACGCAGGGTCAGGAGGATGACAGTGGAAGGACAGTGAATGCTACGGGCACAGCAATAGTAGAGGACGCAGGGTCAGGAGGATGACGGTGGAAGGACAGTGAATGCGATGGGCACAGCAATAGTAGAGAACGCAGGGTCAGGAGGATGACGGTGGAAGGACAGTGAATGCTATGGGCACAGCAATAGTAAAGGACGCAGGGTCAGGAGGATGACGGTGGAAGGACAGTGAATGCTATGGGCACAGCAATAGTAGAGGACGCAGGGTCAGGAGGATGACAGTGGAAGGACAGTGAATGCTACGGGCACAGCAATAGTAGAGGACGCAGGGTCAGGAGGATGACGGTGGAAGGACAGTGAATGATATGGACACAGCAATAGTAGAGAACGCAGGGTCAGGAGGATGACGGTGGAAGGACAGTGAATGCTATGGACACAGCAATAGTAGAGAACGCAGGGTCAGGAGGATGACGGTGGAAGGACAGTGAATGCGATGGGCACAGCAATAGTAGAGGACGCAGGGTCAGGAGGATGACGGTGGAAGAACAGTGAATGCGATGGGCACAGCAATAGTAGAGAACGCAGTAAGAACTAAAATGTGTATATTAGTACAGTATCTGAGGGCTTTACAAGATTATTGGGGGGGAGGGGGGGCGCCTGGCGTGAGTATCTAGCCATAGTAAGGACATATAGTAGTATATGGGGCAGTTAAGGGGTGGCAGGAATATAAGACTTATTAGCGTGTCAGGAGTATAAAGAGAGTATGGGGGTACCTAATGGGGTGGGACAGTATACAGGAATGGAGGGGGGGTGTCAGGAGTATAAAGAGAATATGGGGGTACTTAATGGGGTGGGACAGTATACAGGAATGGAGGGGGGGTGTCAGGAGTATAAAGAGAATATGGGGGTACTTAATGGGGTGGGACAGTATGCAGGAATGGAGGGGGGGTGTCAGGAGTAGAAAGTCATAATAAAGAGAATATGGGGGTACCTAATGGGGTGGGACAGTATACAGGAATGGAGGGGGGGTGTCAGGAGTATGAAGAGAATATGGGGGTACATAAAGGGGTGGGACAGTATACAGGAATGGAGGGGGGGGGTGTCAGGAGTATAAAGAGAATACGGGGGTACCTAATGCAGGAATGGAGGGGGGGGGGCAGGAATATAAAGAGAATATGGGGGTACCTAAAGGGGTGGGACAGTATACAGAAATGGAGGGGGGGTGTCAGGAGTATAAAGAGAATATGGGGGTACCTAATGCAGGAATGGAGGGGGGTGTCAGGAGTATAAAGAGAATATGGGGGTACTTAATGGGGTGGGACAGTATGCAGGAATGGAGGGGGGGGTGTCAGGAGTAGAAAGTCATAATAAAGAGAATATGGGGGTACCTAATGGGGTGGGACAGTATACAGGAATGGAGGGGGGGTGTCAGGAGTATGAAGAGAATATGGGGGTACATAAAGGGGTGGGACAGTATACAGGAATGGAGGGGGGGGTGTCAGGAGTATAAAGAGAATACGGGGGTACCTAATGCAGGAATGGAGGGGGGGGGTCAGGAATATAAAGAGAATATGGGGGTACCTAAAGGGGTGGGACAGTATACAGAAATGGAGGGGGGGGTGTCAGGAGTATAAAGAGAATATGGGGGTACCTAATGCAGGAATGGAGGGGGGTGTCAGGAGTATAAAGAGAATATGGGGGTACCCAATGGGGTGGGACAGTATACAGGAATAGGGGGTGTCAGGAGTACAAAGACATAATAAGTAGAATATGGGGGTTCCTAGTACTGGAGTAGAACTGTATACAGGAATTGGGGGGGGGGGGGGTCAGGAGAATAAAGACATTATAAAGAGAATATTGGGTAAGTAGTGCAGGGGTAGGACAGTATACGGGAATATGGGGGGGGGGGGGGCAGGAGTGTAAAGAAAAAATATAGAGTGTAAAGAGAGACCGGGTAACTAGAGAAGGGATAATGTGGTGGAAAAGATTTTGTTTTTGGGGGGGGGGGGGGGTAAAGAGAAATAGTAGAGAATATGCAGTAACTAGAGCAGGAATTTGACAGAACACAGGAATGGAGGGGGTGTCAGGAGTATAAAGACATAATAAAGAGAGTATTTGGAAACTAGTGCAGGGATAGGACAGGATACAGAAATGGGGGGGGGGGGTGTCAGGAGAATAAAGCCACCCATCATAGAGTGTATAGGGGGTGAGTGTGGGGGGGTCAGGAGGAGTAATGGGGATACGAGGGAACTATTGCAGGACCAGGATAGTATGGAGGAGTTGTGTAGGGAGGGGGGGTCCGGAGTATACAGACATCGCACACTGTATGGGGGGTGCAGCATCGTACAGGTCGTTATCGATCTCTCTCCTCTGACAGTCGGAAGTTGTGGGGTGTCAGGCGATGTCCCCCCCATACACGGGGTATGGAAGTCACCCGGAGACACGTGCAGCACCGGACAGACAGCCCCCCCAGCACTCACCTTGCAGTGTAGAGTGTCAGCTCCTGTGGTTCCCCTGCAGTGTCTGGGAGTCTCCCTCCTGTGCTCTGTCACTGCAGTGTCTCTGTGTGTGTGTGTCTGAGATCTCTCCGCCCTCCGACCGTGACGCGTCTTCCATCTCTCCGCCCCTTCCCCGCCCCTCCCCCGACACTGCCCGTCCCTCTACCTGTCCGCCCGGGGGTCCCAATCCGTCACCCCAAATTCCCATACACACTGCGACCGATCTACATAGACAACCGATCTCCTCCACTGTGCCGACTATTACCCCTCCATCCTACCGATCTCCTCCACTGTGCCGACTATTACCCCTCCATCCTACCGATCTCCCCCACTGTGCTGACTATTACCCCTCCATCCTACCGATCTCCCCCACTGTGCTGACTATTACCCCTCCATCCTACCGATCTCCCCCACTGTGCTGACTATTACCCCTCCATCCTACCGATCTCCTCCACTGTGCCGACTATTACCCCTCCATCCTACCGATCTCCCCCACTGTGCCGACTATTACCCCTCCATCCTACCGATCTCCCCCACTGTGCCGACTATTACCCCTCCATCCTACCGATCTCCTCCACTGTGCCGACTATTACCCCTCCATCCTACCGATCTCCTCCACTGTGCCGACTATTACCCCTCCATCCTACCGATCTCCTCCACTGTGCCGACTATTACCCCTCCATCCTACCGATCTCCTCCACTGTGCCGACTATTACCCCTCCATCCTACCGATCTCCTCCACTGTGCCGACTATTACCCCTCCATCCTACCGATCTCCCCCACTGTGCCGACTATTACCCCTCCATCCTACCGATCTCCTCCACTGTGCCGACTATTACCCCTCCATCCTACCGATCTCCCCCACTGTGCCGACTATTACCCCTCCATCCTACCGATCTCCTCCACTGTGCTGACTATTACCCCTCCATCCTACCGATCTCCACTGTGCCGACTATTACCCCTCCATCCTACCGATCTCCACTGTGCCGACTATTACCCCTCCATCCTACCGATCTCCCCCACTGTGCTGACTATTACCCCTCCATCCTACCGATCTCCTCCACTGTGCCGACTATTACCCCTCCATCCTACCGATCTCCCCCACTGTGCTGACTATTACCCCTCCATCCCACCGATCTCCTCCACTGTCCCGACTATTACCCCTCCATCCTACCGATCTCCTCCACTGTGCCGACTATTACCCCTCCATCCTACCGATCTCCTCCACTGTGCCGACTATTACCCCTCCATCCTACCGATCTCCTCCACTGTGCCGACTATTACCCCTCCATCCTACCGATCTCCCCCACTGTGCTGCCTATTACCCCTCCATCCTACCGATCTCCCCCACTGTGCCGACTATTACCCCTCCATCCTACCGATCTCCTCCACTGTGCCGACATTTACCCCTCCATCCTACCGATCTCCTCCACTGTGCCGACATTTACCCCTCCATCCCACCGATCTCCTCCACTGTGCCGACTATTACCCCTCCATCCTACCGATCTCCTCCACTGTGCCGACATTTACCCCTCCATCCCACCGATCTCCTCCACTGTGCCGACATTTACCCCTCCATCCCACCGATCTCCTCCACTGTGCCGACTATTACCCCTCCATCCTACCGATCTCCTCCACTGTGCCGACTATTACCCCTCCATCCTACCGATCTCCCCCACTGTGCCGACTATTACCCCTCCATCCTACCGATCTCCCCCACTGTGCCGACTATTACCCCTCCATCCTACCGATCTCCTCCACTGTGCCGACTATTACCCCTCCATCCCACCGATCTCCCCCACTGTGCCGACTATTACCCCTCCATCCTACCGATCTCCTCCACTGTGCCGACTATTACCCCTCCATCCTACCGATCTCCCCCACTGTGCCGACTATTACCCCTCCATCCAACCGATCTCCTCCACTGTGCTGACTATTACCCCTCCATCCTACCGATCTCCCCCACTGTGCCGACTATTACCCCTCCATCCTACCGATCTCCCCCACTGTGCTGACTTACCCCTCCATCCTACCGATCTCCTCCACTGTGCTGACTATTACCCCTCCATCCTACCGATCTCCTCCACTGTGCTGACTATTACCCCTCCATCCTACCGATCTCTTCCACTGTGCCGACTATTACCCCTCCATCCTACCGATCTCCTCCACTGTGCCGACTATTACCCCTCCATCCTACCGATCTCCTCCACTGTGCCGACTATTACCCCTCCATCCTACCGATCTCCTCCACTGTGCCGACTATTACCCCTCCATCCTACCGATCTCCTCCACTGTGCTGACTATTACCCCTCCATCCTACCGATCTCCCCCACTGTGCCGACTATTACCCCTCCATCCTACCGATCTCCTCCACTGTGCCGACTATTACCCCTCCATCCTACCGATCTCCTCCACTGTGCCGACTATTACCCCTCCATCCTACCGATCTCCCCCACTGTGCCGACTATTACCCCTCCATCCTACCGATCTCCCCCACTGTGCCGACTATTACCCCTCCATCCTACCGATCTCCTCCACTGTGCCGACTATTACCCCTCCATCCTACCGATCTCCTCCACTGTGCCGACTATTACCCCTCCATCCTACCGATCTCCTCCACTGTGCCGACTATTACCCCTCCATCCTACCGATCTCCCCCACTGTGCCGACTATTACCCCTCCATCCTACCGATCTCCTCCACTGTGCCGACATTTACCCCTCCATCCCACCGATCTCCTCCACTGTGCCGACTATTACCCCTCCATCCCACCGATCTCCTCCACTGTGCTGACTATTACCCCTCCATCCTACCGATCTCCTCCACTGTGCCGACTATTACCCCTCCATCCTACCGATCTCCCCCACTGTGCCGACTATTACCCCTCCATCCTACCGATCTCCCCCACTGTGCCGACTATTACCCCTCCATCCTACCGATCTCCCCCACTGTGCCGACTATTACCCCTCCATCCTACCGATCTCCCCCACTGTGCTGACTATTACCCCTCCATCCTACCGATCTCCTCCACTGTGCCGACTATTACCCCTCCATCCTACCGATCTCCTCCACTGTGCCGACTATTACCCCTCCATCCTACCGATCTCCTCCACTGTGCCGACTATTACCCCTCCATCCTACCGATCTCCCCCACTGTGCCGACTATTACCCCTCCATCCTACCGATCTCCTCCACTGTGCCGACTACCCCTCCATCCTACCGATCTCCTCCACTGTGCCGACTATTACCCCTCCATCCTACCAATCTCCCCCACTGTGCCGACTATTACCCCTCCATCCTACCGATCTCCCCCACTGTGCCGACTATTACCCCTCCATCCTACCGATCTTCTCCACTGTGCTGACTATTACCCCTCCATCCTACCGATCTCCTCCACTGTGCCGACTATTACCCCTCCATCCTACCGATCTCCCCCACTGTGCCGACTATTACCCCTCCATCCTACCGATCTCCTCCACTGTGCCGACTATTACCCCTCCATCCTACCGATCTCCCCCACTGTGCCGACTATTACCCCTCCATCCTACCGATCTCCCCCACTGTGCTGACTATTACCCCTCCATCCTACCGATCTCCCCCACTGTGCTGACTATTACCCCTCCATCCTACCGATCTCCCCCACTGTGCCGACTATTACCCCTCCATCCTACCGATCTCCTCCACTGTGCCGACTATTACCCCTCCATCCTACCGATCTCCTCCACTGTGCCGACTATTACCCCTCCATCCTACCGATCTCCCCCACTGTGCCGACTATTACCCCTCCATCCTACCGATCTCCTCCACTGTGCCGACTATTACCCCTCCATCCTACCGATCTCCTCCACTGTGCCGACTATTACCCCTCCATCCTACCGATCTCCCCCACTGTGCCGACTATTACCCCTCCATCCTACCGATCTCCCCCACTGTGCCGACTATTACCCCTCCATCCTACCGATCTCCCCCACTGTGCCGACTATTACCCCTCCATCCTACCGATCTCCTCCACTGTGCCGACTATTACCGCTCCATCCTACCGATCTCCCCCACTGTGCCGACTATTACCCCTCCATCCTACCGATCTCCCCCACTGTGACGACTATTACCCCTCCATCCTACCGATCTCCCCCACTGTGCCGACTATTACCCCTCCATCCTACCGATCTCCTCCACTGTGCTGACTATTACCCCTCCATCCAACCGATCTCCTCCTCTGTGCCGACTATTACCCCTCCATCCTACCGATCTCCCCCACTGTGCTGACTATTACCCCTCCATCCTACCGATCTCCCCCACTGTGCCGACTATTACCCCTCCATCCTACCGATCTCCTCCACTGTGCCGACTTTTACCCCTCCATCCTACCGATCTCCCCCACTGTGCCGACTATTACCCCTCCATCCTACCGATCTCCTCCACTGTGCTGACTATTACCCCTCCATCCTACCGATCTCCCCCACTGTGCCGACTATTACCCCTCCATCCTACCGATCTCCTCCACTGTGCTGACTATTACCCCTCCATCCTACCGATCTCCCCCACTGTGCTGACTATTACCCCTCCATCCTACCGATCTCCTCCACTGTGCCGACTATTACCCCTCCATCCTACCGATCTCCACTGTGCTGACTATTACCCCTCCATCCTACCGATCTCCCCCACTGTGCTGAAATTAAAAATAATGAGGGATCAACAGACTTCTGTCGGTGGCGTGGATGCATCCTGCAAATATCAGACCTGAAGCATAGCCGATTAATAAAAGGAGGTTGAAATACAGATCTACAAGAGTGTGAACATAACACAGTAGTAATACCTAAGCCTATAGGCGGATCTCGATCACCAGTTAAATGTACTATCAGGACGAAGATTATCCTATAATTGCGAGATCTGCATTTCCAAAGATAAAAGAAAAAAAAAGGGGGGGGAGAGGAAAGGAGGGGGGAGGAGGGAAAGTGTATAGGAGAGTAATTCAAACCAGGTAGACTCATCACTCGAGGATCCCGCGTAGACTCGGCCCACGTGGCGGGGGGTGCCACGAGCAATTAAGGGAGATCCACCCAGGGGTACCAGCCCTTCCAGATTGCCGTATATGGAGCCATACGATCTAAGCGAGCCGACAGAGACTCCATGAGGTCTACGTCTTTCTGGAATAGAGGTCCGAAAGTGTTGGGTGATGTCGATTTTTCCAGTGTAGCGCCACTAAGCACCTTGCCGCTGTGCGTATACAGGTGAGACTCGAAAAATTAGAATATCGTAGAAAAGTTAATTTATTTCACTAATGCAACTTAAAAGGTGAAACTAATATATGAGATAGACTCATTACATGCAAAGCAAGATAGTTCAAGCCGTGATTTGTCATAATTGTGAGGATTATGATTTACAGCTCGTGAAAACCCCAAATCCACAATCTCAGAAAATTAGAATATTGTGAAAAGGTGCAATATTCTAGGCTCAAATAGGTAGATTCAGAAAGAGTTAGGCCGGCTTATCAGTAGATAAGTCGACCTAACTCAGAATCTACGCCGACTTATGTTTAAGTGTATTCTCAAACAGAGATACGCTTAAACATATCTAAGATACGACGGCTTGCGCCGTCCTTTTTTAGATTGCAATATTTTGGATGGCCGCTAGGTGGCGCTTCCATTGCGGTCGGCGTAGAATATGTAAATGAGTAGATACGCCGATTCACGAACGATCGCCCGGCCGACGCAGTACTTTTACGCCGTTTACGTAAGAGATAGGCCGCGTAAAGTTAGAGCTAGGCCCTATTGGAATAGTAATGTCAAGTATCTAATGTCAAGTATGGCCGCCGTTCCTGCGTCGAAATTCTAAATTTTTACGTCGTTTGCGTAAGTCGTCCGTGAATCGTGATTTACGTCGTTTACGTCCACGTCAAAATCAATAGACCCGCGCCGCGTACTTAGCCGCAATGCACACTGGGAAATTTAGGCGCCCGGCGCATGCGCAGTTCGCAAAAAACGTAAAAAACGTAAGGTCAAGCCCCATTAACATACAACACGCCCCCCTCAAACACATTTGAATTAGGCGCTCTTACGCCCGCCGATTTAGGCTACGCCGCCGTAACTTAGCAGGTAAGTACACTGTGAATCATGTACTTGCCTAGCTAACTTACGGCGGCGTAGCTTAAATGCCTTAAGCTACGCCGCCGCAAAGTTAGGCATAGGTACCTGAATCTACCTATATGTGTCCCACTCTAATCAGCTAATTAAGCCATAACACCTGCAAAGGGTTCCTGAGCCTTTAAATAGTCTCTCAGTTTGGTTCAGTAGGAATCACAATCATGGGAAAGACTGCTGACCTGACAGTTATGCAGAAAACCATCATTGACACCCTCCATAAGGAGGGAAAGCCTCAAAGAGTAATTGCAAAAGAAGTTGGATGTTCCCAAGGCGCTGTATCAAAGCACATTAATAGAAAGTTATGTGGAAGGGAAAAGTGTGGAAGAAAAATGTGCACAAGCAGCAGGGATGACCGCAGCCTGGAGAGGATTGTCAGGAAAAGGCCATTCAAAAGTGTTGGGGAATTTCACAAGGAGTGGACTGAGGCTGGAGTCATTGCATCAAGAGCACCACACACAGACGGATCCTGGACATGGGCTTCAAATGTCGTATTCATCTTGTCAAGCCTCCTGAACAACAAACATCAGAAGCGTCTTACCTGGGCTAAAGAAAAACAAAGTCCTCTTTTCTGATGAGAGCAAATTTTGCATCTCATTTGGAAACCAAGGAGCCGGAGTATGGAGGAAGAATGGAGAGGCACACACTGTAATGCCGCGTACAGACGGTCGTTTTATGCAATGTTAAAAAACGACGTTTTTAAAAACGTCAATTTCATTGACCGTGTGTGGGGGAAAACGTCGCTTTATGTCTTGTAAAAAACGACAAAAAAAAAATTGAAGCATGCTTCAATTTTATGTGTCGTTTTTCAAAACGTCGTTTTTTACTTCACAGAAATTGACCGTGTGTAGCAAAAAACGACGTTTTTACACCCGCGCATGCCCAGAAGCTAGTTATGAAGCGAGCTTCAATGGAAAAACGTGGTGAACGTAACCTCGCTTTGCTAGAGCACTGTGAAAAAACGATGGTGTGTAGGCAACGTCGTTTTTGTAAATTGAAGTTTCAAAAACGTTGTTTTTTACTTCACAGAAAATGTCGTTTTTTTACATCGCATAATGCTGGGAATGCTGTCATAGGCTATATACATGGTTGGGAACTGCTGCCATAGGGTATATACATGGTTGGGAACACTGCCATAGGGTATATACATGGTTGGGAACGCTGCCATAGGGTATTTACATGGTTGGGAACTGCTGCCATAGGGTATATACATGGTTGGGAACACTGCCATAGGGTATATACATGGTTGGGAACTGCTGCCATAGGGTATATACATGGTTGGGAACTGCTGCCATAGGGTATATACATGGTTGGGAACTGCTGCCATAGGGTATATACATGGTTGGGAACACTGCCATAGGGTATATACATGGTTGGGAACCGCTTCCATAGGGTATATAAATGGTTGGGAACTGCTGCCATAGGGTATATTCATGTTTGGGAATGCTACCATAGGGTATATACATGATTGGGAACTGCTGCCATAGGGTATATACATGGTTGGGAACCGCTTCCATAGGGTATATAAATGGTTGGGAACGCTGCCATAGGGTATATACATGATTGGGAACGCTACCATAGGGTATATACATGATTGGGAACTGCTGCCATAGGGTATATACATGGTTGGGAACGCTGCCATAGGGTATATACATGGTTGGGAACGCTGCCATAGGGTATATACATGGTTGGGAACGCTGCCATAGGGTATATACATGGTTGGGAACGCTGCCATAGGGTATATACATTTATTTTTCCTCACTAGGGAAAATTCCGTTATTCGTTTTCCTTTTTAATAGATGCAATTTCTGGAGGAAGCTTAATAAAGATTGGTTTTCCATTCAGAATAGTAGTCTGCCCCTCAGGGCCAGCCCTACCATGGGACCCGATGGTACCATTGTACCAGGCAGCACTTTCAGGGGGGCAGCAAATTTCCTGCCAGCACGCCTTCTTATTCCGCCAGCTCCACTCTCCACTCCACTGTGGGGCTAATTGCCGCCCGACCGCTCCTCCCGTTCCGCTCTCCGCTCCACTGTGGGGTTAATTGCCGCCCGACCGCTCCTCCCGTTCCGCTCTCCGCTCCACTGTGGGGTTAATTGCATGAATAGAGCCATAACAGGTCCTTTTTATACTCCTATATACATGTATAGAGCCATGATAGGTCCACTTTAGTTATCATGATATAAAATAATGGATGTGGGGGCATTTTGGTGAACGTAATTTTTTTTTGGGGGGGGGCAGCATTTCATTCTTGCTACCAGGCAGCACAATGTCTTGGGCCGGCACTGCTGCCCCTATATTGTGGTCCTCTAGAACCAGGCTGGAGAGCTGTGGTCTTCCATGTGTCTGGTTACCTCCGCTACTATCTTCTCTTCCACGGTCCCCCTCCCTCCCTCCCGTCCATGCTCCTCAGTTATCTGTGTGTATTTATTATATCCTCCAATGATTTCCTCTGTTTTCTTCTCATTCAAGCCGTCTCTCACCCTCCCCTATTACTCCACCTCCTGTTTACCTCCATCCTCTAGCCTTTCCCTCCCTGCTGCCTGTCATTCTTCACCCTGACATTTCTCAGCAGCACCCTCCCTCTGCTCTCTCCTTCCACCTGACATCTAAAGGCTTCCAGTCTCATCTCTGTCTCCGGCTTTGCAGCTGATCGCAGCCTGTGGCTCTCCCAGCTCTTTGTTGAACTGCAGCCATTAGCGCACGCTGCAGAGCTTGTTGGTACATGCAATTACAAATAGCTGGCATACCTTGTGAAGGTTTGGAAATACTGACAGTTAGCTGTTGGCCAGGTTCAACTGTATGACTTCACCTCCCGAAGTTGCATAACTGATAGGTAGGGTAGTAATACGGCTCCGTTAGGGCTTCTTCAATGTGACCCTTTTCTACGCTGCTCTGCATTAGGCTGTATGAATCATGAGCCCCTCCTATACATACAATATTTTTTTTCTTGAAAAGGGTGCCCACCCATTAATGGTGCAAGGTCTGCCCTATTGGCAGTGTCTGATTCCACCTGTGGGTGGCGCTCAACAATTGCATCTAAGGCCCCGTACACACAACCAAACATGTAAGCTGAAACTGGTCCGCGGGCCAGTTTCAGAATACATGTTCGGTCGTGTGTAGGCGCGAGCGGGCCGAATTCCAGCAAACATTTGCCCGCTGGGCCTTTTCCCAGCGGGCAAATATTCCTGGACGTGTTTTAAAACCGTCCGCTGGAATCCTGCCAGCTCGGACATGTACGGTCGTCAGTACAGACCTACCGTACATGTCCGAGCGCCCGCCGTCCCTCGCATGCGTCGAATGACTTCGAAGCATGCGTGGAAGCCTTTAAATGGCAGGCCCGCCCACGTCGCCGCGTCATCGTCGCGGCGACGACGCGGACACGCCCCGCGTAGTGTTTACGCGCGGACTTCTGTACGATGGTTAGTACAACCATCGTACAGAAGCCCTCTGGCAGGCATGTACGGTGAAAACGGTCCGACGGACCACTTTCACCGTACATGTTTGCTCGTGAGTACCCGGTCTAAGAGCTAGTAAATTGTCTCCTATGTGCTGCACCCAACCTGTACATACTACACTTTGGCCTAGATTCACGTACCGCTGATCTACGTTGCCGCAACTTAGAGAGGCAAGTGTTGTATTCACAAAGCACTTGCCTCCTAAGTTACGGCGGCGTAGCGTAAATGGGCCGGCGTAAGCGCGCGTAATTCAAAGTAGGCTGTAGGGGGCCTGTTGTATTTAAATGAGGCTTGACCCCATGTAGATGCATGGCCGAACGAACGGCGCATGCGCGCGCATGCTCAGTATCACGTCGTATGCCTGTGACGTGAACGTAATTTACGCACAGCCCTATTCGCGTACGACTTACCCAAACGACGTAAAAAAGATACGCTTGTTCCGACGTCCATACTTTGCATGGGATGCGCCACCTAGAGACCAGCTTTATCTTTACGCCGGCGTATCTCTAACGTAAATGGCGTAACTAATTGCGACGGGCGCACGTACGTTCGTGAATCGGCGTATCTAGTCATTTGCATATTCTACGCCGAACTCAACAGAAGCGCCACCTAGCGGCCAGCGTAAATATGTACCCTAAGATACCACGGCGTAGGAGACTTAAGCCGCTCGTATCTTAGCCTAAATTAAGCGTATCTGGTTTCCAGAATACGCTTAAATTTACGACGGCGCAGATTCGGACTTACGACGGCGTATCTACTGATACGCCAACGTAAGTCTCTGAGAATCTGGCCCTTTATTACAGGTGAAGAGAAAAGGTAGAGACAGTGGCATCACTAGGGTTGGTGTCACCCGGTGCGGTAAAACATGGTGTCACCCCTCCTCTGTCTAGACTGCCCAGCACCAAGCAGGCAGCCCACGGGCACGGGGCGCACCCCAAACCAGCACCTGTAAATGATAGTATAGGGCAGGTTAGGGTAGTATAGAGTGGGATAGTGGCAGGTTGGTGTAGTGGGGTGGTATAGGACAGGTTAAGTTGGTATAGGGCATGTTGGGGTGATATAGGGTAGTTTGGGGTGGTATAGGGCAAGTTAGGGTTTCATAGGGCAGGTTGGGGTGGTATAGTGCAAGTTAGGGTGGTACAGGGCAGGTTGGGGTGGTATAGTGCAAGTTAGGATGGCATAGGGCAAGTTGGGATGGCATGGGAAAGGTTGGGGTGGTACAGGGCAAGTTAGGGTGGCATTGGGCAGGTTGGGGTGGTATAGGGCAAGTTATGGTGGCATAGGGCAGATTGGGGTGGTACAGGGCAAGTTAGGGTGGCACAGGGCAAGTTGGCGTGGCATGGGAAAGTTTGGGGTGGTACAGGGCAGGCTGGGGTGGTACAGGGCAGGCTGTGGTGGCACAGGGCAGGCTGGGTGGTACAGGGCAGGCTGGGGTGGTACAGGGCTGTTTGGGGGGGGGGTACAGAGAGACTATTGCCTTTTAGGCCCCATGAGCGGCAGTCTTTACGGGTAAACAGTGGCTTCCAGGTGTTCAGGAGGTGATCCTCCCACATTCTGAGTATGCATTGTTTCGTGTTTTTTTTGGCTCTTTTTATCAATCTCAATGTCAATTTTGTATTTAAATACTACGCTGAAACTACAACCAAGCTCACGGTTGTAGCGCTGTCCCATTGACCTCAATGGACGAGTTTTACAGGCGTTTGGGTAGGTGCAGCAGGAAAAACACTCGGGCCCAGATTCACGTAGGGCGGCGTAACTTTGTGTGGGCGTAGCGTATCTTGTTTACACTACGCCACCGCAACTTAGAGAGGCAAGTGCAGTATTCACAAAGCACTTGCTCCGTAAGTTACGGCGGCATTGCGTAAATGGGCCGGCGTAAGCGCGCGTAATTCAAAGTAGTCTGGTAGGGGGCGTGTTGTATGTAAATGATTCGTGACCCCACGTAAATGACACGCTTTACGAACGGCGCATGCGCGCGCATGCTCAGTATCACGTCGAATCTTCAAAGTTAATTACGCCCGCTCAATGCCTAGTCGACGTGAACGTAACCTACGCCCAGCCCCATTCATGGACGACTTACGCGAATGACGTAAAGTACGACGCTGTTCGTACGTTTCCGACGTCCATACCTAACATGACTTACCCCTGCTTTATGAGGGGTAACTTTACGCTGGTCCGACGCCTTTCGTAAACGACGTATCTTGATACGCCGGGCGCACGTACGTTCGTGAATCGGCATATCTAGCTCATTTGCATATTCGACGCGGAAATATACGGAAGCGCCCCTATCGGCCAGCGTAAATATGCACCCCAAGATACGACGGCGTAAGAGACTTACGATAAACTAAAAAAGACTCCCAGACTGAGCCTGAGTTTGTCGATGTGCTTCTGGGACTGAACACAGGACGGGCGACCTCTGAGCGAATGAAGGGGACCCAATTTATTTCCAGCGGCCCCCTGGGGGGTTAGCGCTACAGTCCATTTAGCAAACCTTGTTCACGTCAAGGTTATTGCAAAAGACAAGCAAGGTTTCTGGAATAAAAGAGGTCTAACCTGCGCATATGGAAAGACTTCTTAATAGACTTCTACAGCAGCTGCTTCTAGCCGACTCTCAATCTGATTCCAAATGCATAAAATACAACTGGCTAATATAGAAATAACACTGCAGATTGTTGATTCGGGAAGTATAAGTTGCCGTTGGGGATCAGGATTTTTTTTCCCGTTTGCAGCACAATATACAGTGTGTGTGTGTGTATATATATATATATATATATATATATATATATATATATATATATATATTTATATATATATTGATATATGTTTCCTTTTTTTTTTGGATGGGCTGCAGGTTTTTCATTTTGCCTTTCGGTTAAACTTGATGGACAACTTCATTGATCTTTTATTTTTTATTTTTTAACCTGGCTTTATAACTGTAGGGTCTATTTATAAGAAAATCCCCGCAATGAGTCTACTTTCCTATGATCGTCAGCTCCATCTAGTGGCCATTTTCCTGATTGAATTTTTTTGGAAAAATACCACATTATTGCCACTAGATGGCACTGACAATCATAGGAAATACACATATTAGACACACTATGCTGATTACTTGTGATGACGAGGCATTTTGTTTTACATATAACACATGTACAGTAGTATGCATCGCCTATAGACATGGGCACTGCCAAAAAATGTGTTCATTTTCGTTTCAGTCGTCTTTCAGCTTTTTTCAGAAATTTGGAAATTCTAAAATTAGAAAATTCGTAAATTTGGAAATTCGAAAATTCGTAATTCAGAAATTCTAAAATTTGAAAATTCGTAAATTTGAAAAAAATCGGAATTTGAAAATTCGGAAATTTTCAAATTTCCGATTAACAAATTTTCGAATTTAAAAATGTTAAAATTCAGAATTTTCAAATTTTCCGATTTTCAAATTTATGATTTTCGAATTTAGAAATTTAAAAATTTCCAAAATGTAAAAAAAAATTGAATTTCCGAAATTTTTAATCTCCGAAATTTTAACATTTTGAACTTCCGAATTTTTGAAATTTAAAACTTCCGAATTTTTGAAATTTCAAACTTCCGAATTTTTGAAATTTCAAACTTCCGAATTTTTGAAATTTCAAACTTCCGAATTTTTGAAATTTCAAACTTCCAAATTTTTGAAATTTCAAACTTCCAAATTTTTGAAATTTCGAACTTCCGTATTTTTGAAATTTCAAACTTCCGAATTTTTGAAATTTCAAACTTCCAAATTTTTGAAATTTCGAACTTCCAAATTTTTGAAATTTCGAACTTCCGAATTTTTGAAATTTCGAACTTCCGAATTTTTGAAATTTCGAACTTCCGTATTTTTGAAATTTCAAACTGCAGAATTTTTGAAATTTCAAACTTCCAAATTTTTGAAATTTCAAACATCCAAATTTTTGAAATTTCAAACTTCCAAATTTTTGAAATTTCGAACTTCCAAATTTTTGAAATTTCCAACTTCCGAATTTCCGAAATTCCGAACTTCCACATTTCCGAATTTCCAGAATTCTGAATTTCAGAAATTCCAAAATTCGGAAATACGGAAATGGGAAAATTCGGAAATACGGAAGTTCGGAAATAACGAATTTGTCAAAATTGGGTAAAAAACGAATTCAGAACTAAACAAATTGCACATGTCTACTCTTGCCAGTCCCACAGCTGTGTATAGTCTCCTTTTAAATTGTTTCTCAACTATTCCGTGTGTTTGAAGCAGAAAGGTGATACACCCTGTGCTTTCAGGTACAGGGGGACACATGGCCCACCTTAAACCTACTTTACAGCGCCGCCCAATAAGGACATGCGGACAGGAGAAACAAATTCCCTTGGGAAGTCATTCACCTTAGACAATTTTCAAAATGCATTTATTAATGCAAATGTACTTTAATGCATTTGTGTTTAATCATGTTTTATTAGGCAAACAATACCTACAAATCTGAGACAGATCTTGCTTAGGCAAATACTGACAGCTCTGAATTACGACAATCACTTTAATGCATTTGGAAACATTTACAGTGCCTTGAAAAAGTATTCACACCCCTTGAAATTTTCCAAATTCTGTCATATTACTACCAAAAACGTAAATGTATTTTATTGGGGTTTTATGTTATAGACCAACACAAAGTGGCACATAATTGTGAAGTGGAATGAAAATGATAAATGGTTTTCAAATAAAAAAATAAATAAAAAATTATTGGAAAAGTGTGGCGTGCATTTTTTGTATATTTATACTGGGGTAGATTCACGTACGGGTGCGCATAGTTACGGTGGCGCAGCATTTCGTATTTACGCTACGCCGCCGCAACTTACAGGAGCAAGTGCTGTATTCACAAAGCACTTGCTCCATAAGTCGCGGCGGCGTAGTGTAAAAGGGGCCGGCGTAAGCGCGCGTAATTCAAATGTGGAAGGGGGGGCGTGTTTTATTTAAATTTATGATGACCTGACGTGATTGACGTTTTGTACGGACGGTGCATGCGCCGTCCTTGTACATATCCCAGTGTGCATTGCTTCCAAGTACGGCGCAACGACGTATTGGTTTTGACGTGAACGTAAATTACGTCCAGCCCTATTCGCGAACGACTTACGCAAACGACGTAATAAATTCAAATTTCGAAGCGGGAACGACGTCCATACTTAACATTGGCTGCGCCTCCTAATTGCAGGAGCAACGTTACGCCGAAAAAGCCTTAACGCAAACGACGTAAAAAACGAACGCCGGGCGCACGTACGTTTGTGAATCGGCGTATTTTCTGAAGGAAATCTGTTCCACTAGATACCGGTATCAGAGTAAAGGGGGCTGACCCTTTAATCTGATACCCCAAACTAAAATCTAGTAGAACCAATTTCCTTCAGAAGTCACCTAATAAGTAAATAGAGTCCACCTGTTATTCTCGGTATAAATACCGCTGTTCTGTGAAGCCCTCAGAGGTTTCTTAGAGAACCTTAGTGAACAAAAAGCATAATGAAGGCCAAGGAACACACCAGACAGGTCAGAGATAAAGTTGTGGAGAAGTATAAAGAAGGGTCAGGTTGTAAAAAAAATATCCCAAGCTTTGAACATCTCACGGAGCTCTGTTCAATCCATCATCCGAAAATGAAAAGATTATGGCACAACTGCAAACCTACCAAGACATGGCCGTCCACCTAAACTGACCGGCCGGGCAAGGAAAACATTAATCAGAGAAGCAGCCAAGAGGCCCATGGTAACTCTGGAGGAGCTGCAGAGATCCACAGCTCAGGTGGCAGAATCTGTCCACAGGATATTAGTCGTGCTCTCCACAAATCTGCCCTTTATGGAAGAGTGGCAAGAAGAAAGCCATTGTTGAAAGAAATCCATAAGAAGTCCGGTTTGCGAGAAGCCATGTGGGGGACACGGCAAACATGTGGAAGAAGGTGCTCTGGTCAGATGAGACCAAAACTGAACTTTATGGCCTAAAAGCAAAACGTTATGTGTGGCTGAAAACTAATACTGCACATCACCCGGAACACACCATCCCCACTGTGAAACATGGTGGTGACAACATCATGTTGTGGGCATGCTTTTCTTCAGCGGGGACAGGGAAGCTGGTCAGAGTTGATGGAAAGATGGGTGGAGCCGAATACAGGGCAATCTTAGAAGAAAACCTGTTAGAGCCTGCAAAAGACTTGAGACTGTTCTAACATGACTGCACACCAGTGCACAAAGCAAGGTCCATAAAGACATGGATGAGCAATTTTGGGGTGGAGGAACCTGACTGGCCTGCGCAGAGTCCTGACCTCAACCCAATAGAACAAAGTTCTAAAGAATTAAAGTTCATGTGCGTGTAAAGGCAGGCGTCCCAATACTTTTGACAATATAGTGTATTGCCTTATCTTGGAGTTCAGGGTAATTGTGAGCCTGTTGCATTGTCTATGAATGAATGGCAATGCAGATACAGTAGGCAGTGCGTTGCAGTAATATGCGTTTAAGATGTTGGTTCCTTGTCTGTTGCACTTGGTCTTTTTCACACGGTCCCCTTTAGTTTGTGTTCTCTATATATGTTGGGGTAGATTCAGATAGAATTTACGCCGGCGTATCCATAGATACGCCGCGTAAATTCAAATCTGCGCCGGCGTATCTACTTTCTGTATTCAGAAAGCAAGATACGCCGACATTAGCCTAAGATACGACTGGCATAAGTCTCTTACGCCGTCATATCTTAGGGTGCATTCTCACGCTGGCCGCTAGGTGGCGCTCCCGTAGTTTTCAGCGTAAAGTATGCAAATTACTTACTTACGCCGATTCACAAACGTACGTGCGCCCGGCGGTAGTTTTTTACGCCGTTTGCGTAAGTCGTTTTTGTCGTAACGTTGCTCCTGCTATTAGGAGGAATTTTTTTTCCCGCCGCTAAGTGTCGCCGACGTTGTTTTCCCTGTCGTCTATGCAAATTAGCTATTTACGCAAATTCCCGAACGTACGCGTGGTCGACGCAGTGAATTCACAACGTTTACGTAGCTTTTGCGACACGTAAAGTTGCCCCTGCTATATGAGGGGCAACCAATGTTAAGAATGGACGTCGTTCCCGCGTCGAAATTTGAAAATTTTACGTCGTTTGCGTAACTCGTCCGTGAATGGGGCTGGACGCCATTTACGTTCACGTCGAAACCAATGACGTCCTTGCGACGTCATTTAGCGCAATGCACGTCGGGAAATTTTAGGGACGGCGCATGCGCAGTACGTTCGGCGCGGGAACGCGCCTAATTTAAATGATCCACGCCCCCTACCCGGATCATTTGAATTAGGCGGGCTTGCGCCGGGGTATTTACGCTACGCCGCCGCAACTTTACAGGCGAGTGCTTTGTGAATCAAGCACTTGCCCGTAAAACGTGCGGCGGCGTAACGTAAATGTCATACGTTACGCCGCCGCAGATTTGCCCGAATCTGGGCCGTTGTATATAAGGTGTGCCTTTTGCCTCCTGATTTCAGAGCTGCCTCTGTGAGTGGCAAGGACGGTGACTTGGCAGAGTCTGCATGCGGTGAAGTGGATGGGTGCTGCAGCCAGATGGCTCTGCGCCGCCTCTCTAGGGATGGTAATGAGGACATCATTGGCCCTAATGTCCCATCTGGGCACACCCTCTGCTGCCTGCATTGTTACACAACTCCCATCGCAGATGCAAATAGGGTCTGTGACTTGCATCCCACATCCAGAGCGCGTTGTTATGTGAAATCCGCAACAGATGTACATGAAGACAGCAGGGGAGCAGGATGGCCTCATTTCTTCTTTCCTCGTTCACCTTCACTGCTGAGCAAGGTGACTCTCCAGATGAGGAGATACCTGACTTCTTTGCTGCGGATATTCAAAGCACGCCCGCTTCTCTACTAGTTCAGTGCAAGGGTGAGGTGATTCTTTGCAAGCCAATGTGGGAATGCAGGATCAGTATATAATACCCCAAAAGCCCAACTCCATGTAACACGAAAATTCCCCCTTGCAGTGGGGCTGCATCCACCACACTGCCAGGGTTACCCATACCTAAGATGGAAACGAGGGACACCTATTGGCAAACGTATAGGCGTAAGACACACCCAGGGCTGGTGCAAGGATTTTTGACACCCTATGCGAAACCTCCTTTTGCCGCCCCCATTGGCTCCACCCCTGACTCCACTCTCTTTGGCCTTCTCATGTATACCTCAAATTTTTATTGAAGCGCCCATCAAATGCAGCCTCACCAGCGCCCATCAAATGCAACCTACCAGCGCCCATCAAATGCAGCCTCACCAGCGCCCATCAATGCAACCTACCTGCGCCCATCAATGCAGCCTACCAGTGCCCATCAATGCAGCCTACCAGTGCCCATCATCAATGCAGCCTACCTGCGCCCATCAATGAAGCCTACCTGCGTCCATGAGTGCAGCCTACCTGCATCCATCAATGCAGCCTATCTGCACCAATCAATAAAGCCTACCAGCGCCCATAATTGCAGCCTACCAGTGACCAACAATGAATGTTTGCTTGCTTCCATTCATTCAGGAGTCAGGGCACAGTCCTCCGCCACCGCTGTGCCTCTGACACTATGTGCCAACTGAGCGGTGACTGCCTGCTGCAGCTATGATTAAGCACTAATTTATAGTGCGAAACGCGTCAGCTGCTTTACTCCCGTGTTGTGTGCTGTGACTTGTAGTGCATTTTTCCTTTTTTAAATAAAGACAACCATCAAGGTTTTTTGGAGTGCGGCTGTCCATATTTTCATTTTCCATTTGATGCTGATACTTAGTTGCTTGCTGCAGAATGAAAAGAGTAGGAACACCAGTGGCCGGGTGACCTAGACAGCTGCCTAGTTTGCTTAGTGGTATCAACGGCCCTGGACCCAACCCCTGCCATGCCCATTTATTGGACGACAACAACAACAAAAAAAAAAGATTTGTTAAACCCACAAGTGCTTTTTTACCACTACTTTTCCTTTATATTGGCTTTTGACATTTACAAATGCAGCAATTTAGAATTTGGATGAAAGGTTTAGCTCTGGGAAACACTTTTTGAAAGATAAATAATGCATTTTATACACAACTATACAGATCAGAGCAAAATGAGGGACAAATGAGGAGGAAAGAGGGGCACATGGATCTTGATCATGTAGCACCCTCTAGTATGTGTGCTATATGTAGACATGGGTGTCCGCTCCATAGGGCAAGGGGGCAATTGACCCCCCCCCCCTGTAAAATCGAGAAGGTGTTAAAGAGTCTCGTGGCCGCGGGCTGTCTGAGCGGTCCCGGGCCGGATGTCACACAGACACAGCGAGCAAAGTGAAGCCGCCTCCCCCTCCAGTGTTTATGTGTATACAGGGGGAGGGAACCTGCTGTGACCCGGCCGTGCTGATGGCTGATCTGAGGTACTGAATGGGATGGGGGAGGGGAGGTCCATCTGTGCTGAAGGAGGGGTCTGTGCTGAATGAAGGGGTCTGTGCGGAATGGGGGGCTGTGCTGAAGGGGGGGTTCATCTGTGCTGAATGGAGGGGTCTGTGCTGAATGGAGTGGTCTGTGCTGAAGGGGGGGTCTGTGCTGAAGGGGGGGTCTGTGCTGAAGGGGGGTCTGTACCTTCTCTAGGCTATATTTATATGGGCATGGAGTGAAGCTGAATTATCTCAAGAGCTATTTCACACTGCCAACTGGCCGCATAATCGGTAAAGCGCCGCTAAGAAGTGCTGCTTTATCATCGTTTTAGCTTTGCTATTCGGCCGCTAGTGGGACGCTTTTAACCCCTGCTAGCGTTTGAAGAAAGGGTTAAATGTGTATCACCGCTGCGGAAGCCCCCTGAAAAAATTTCAGTGGACACCCATGCTTGTATATCAAAGCACATTTCTCCATAAGAAATAATGGAAACTCAAGTGATTCGTTCCACAACCATTTATTCATAAGTCCTTCAGTTTATAGTCCATATAAAAAGATTATAAAAAAAAAGAACAGCTTAACCCCGGATCCCGGCATACTTAGATGTGCCTCTTTTAACCACTTGCCAACCGCGCACCGCAGTTATACGTCCACAAGGTGGCTCTGCTGGGCGAGAGCACGTAATATGACGTCCTCTCTTCCAGCCGCCACTAGGGGGCACGCACGCGCCGCCGGAGGCGCGCGCCCCCCGCTCGCCCCCGACTCCCGTGCGTGTGCCCGGCGGGCGCGATCGCCGCCGGGCACACGCGATCGCTCGGTACAGAGCGGGGAACGGGAGCTGTGTGTGTAAACACACAGCTCCCGGTCCTGTCAGGGGGGGAAATGCTGATCTTCGGTTCATACAATGTATGAACCGAGGATCAGTGTTTCCCCTAGTGAGGCCACCCCCCCCCCCCCACAGTAAGAACACACCCAGGCATACTTAACCCCTTCCCCGCCCCCTAGTGTTAACCCCTTCACTCTCAGTGGCATTTTTATAGTAATCTAATGCATTTTTATAGCACTGATCGCTATAAAAATGCCAATGGTCCCAAAAATGTGTCAAAAGTGTCTGAAGTGTCCGCCATAATGACGCAATACCGAAAAAAAAAATCGCTGATCGCCGCCATTACTAGTAAAAAAAATATAATAAAAATGACATAAAAATACCCCCTATTTTGTAAACGCTATAACTTTTGCGCAAACCAATCAATAAACGCTTATTGCGATTTTTTTTTAAGAAAAATATGTAGAAGAAAACGTATCGGCCTAAACTGAGGAAAAAAAATGTTTTTTTATATATTTTTGGGGGATATTTATTATAGCAAAATGTAAAAAATATTCATTTTTTTCAAAATTGTTGCTCTATTTTTGTTTATAGCGCAACAACTAAAAACCGCAGAGGTGATCAAATACCACCAAAAGAAAGCTCTATTTGTGGGAAAAAAAGGACGCCAATTTTGTTTGGGAGCCACGTCGCACGACTGCGCAATTGTCTGTTAAAGCGACGCAGTCCCGAATCGCAAAAAGTACTCTGGTCTTTGGGCAGCAATATGGTCCGGGGGGTAAGTGGTTAATCATCAACCATGTGAGTACCTAAATGTTGTACCTTCATTAACCACTTCCATACCGCGTCATTGTGAAATGACGGCGGCAGGAACCCCTCGCCGATCCGGGCGGACGTCATATGACGTCCTGTGTTCCCGGCGATCTAGGGTGCGTGCGTCCTGTGACCCGGCGCGGGTGCCTGGCGGCCGCGATTGCCGCCGGGTGCCCGCGATTGTCGGTAATCACGGCAGGAGTGTGGATCTGTGTGTGTAATGATGGGGTGTAAACACACAGATCCACCTCCTGTCAGCGGTGAGGAGACCAATGTGTGTTCCCAGTACAGAGGAACACACATCGGTCTCCTCCCCTTGAGAGTCTCCTCCCCCCTACAGTTGTAACACACCTTAGGGACACATATTAACCCCTTCAACGCCCCCTAGTGGTTAACCCCTTCCCTGCCAGTCACATTTACACAGTAATCAATGCATATTTATAGCATTAATCGCTGTATAAATGTGAATGGTCCCAAAAACGTGTCAAAAGTGTCCGATGTGTTCGCCGCAATGTCACGGTCACAGTAAAAAATCGCAAATCGCCGCCAATACTAGTAAAAAAAATAATAAAATAAAAATGCCATAAATCTATCACCTATTTTGTAGACGCTATAACTTTTGCGCAAACCAATCAATATACGATTATTGCGATTTTTTTTACCAAAAATATGTAGAAGAGTACACATCGGCCTAAACTGAGGAAAAAATTGTGATATTTATTAAATAAAAAAGTAAAAAATATTGGCCCGGATTCAGTAAGAATTGTGCTTTTTTTACGGAGGCGCAGGGCAACGTTTTTGCCCTGCGCCCCCGTATTTTTTTTGCGCTGCCCTCGATTCACGGAGCAGAAGCTCCGTAAATTGCCCGGCATAAGCGCGCGCAATTTAAATGATCCCGTAGGGGGCGGGAATCATTTAAATTAGGCGCGTTCCCGCGCCGATCGTAGAGCGCATGCTCCGTCTGGAAACTTTCCCGACGTGCATTGCGGCAAATGACGTCGCAAGGACGTCATTTGCTTCAAAGTGAACGTGAATGGCGTCCAGCGCCATTCACGATTCACTTACGCAAACTACGTAAATTTCAAATTTCGCGACGCGGGAACGACGGGTATACGTAACATTGGCTGCCCCTGCTAATAGCAGGGGCAGCCTTACGCAAAAACCGTCGTACGGAAACAACGTAAATTGCGTACGCAGGGATCGCGCAACGTTGTGAATCGGTGTTAGTATGCAATTTGCATACTATACACTGAGCACAACGTGAACGCCACCTAGCGGCCATCGCAAGAATTCAGCCTATGATATGCGGGCATAAGATCCTTATGCCGCGCAGATCTTATGCTGCAGTTGGTGTAACGAGGTTCCTGAATCAGGAGCACTCGTTACGCCGGGGGCAAGTAAGCAATTGCGCTGTGTAACCTATGGTTACACAGGCGCAATTGCTTCTTGAATCTACCCCATTGTGTTTTTTTTTTAAATTGTCGCACTTCTTTTGTTTATAGCGCAAAAAATAAAAACCGCAGAGATGATCAAATACCACCAAAATAAAGCTCTATTTGTGGGAACAAAATGATAAAAAAATTGTTTGGGTACAGTGTAGCACGACCGCGCAATTGTCATTCAAAGTGCGACAGTGCTGAAAGCTGAAAATTGGCTTGGGCAGGAAGGTGCGTAAGTGCCTGGTATGGAAGTGGTTAAATAAAAAAGTAAAAAATATTGTGTTTTTTTTTTTTAAATTGTCGCTCTTCTTTTGTTTATAGCGCAAAAAATAAAAACCGCAGAGATGATCAAATACCACCAAAACGAAAGCTCTATTTGTGGGGGGAAAAAAACATAAAGATTTAGTTTGGGTACAGTGTTGCATGACCACGCAATTGTCATTCAAAGTGCAACAGCGCTGAAAACGAAAAATTGGTCTGGGCAGGAAGGGGGTGAAAATGCCCTGTATGGAAGGGGTTAAATGTAACCATATTGCTACACTTAGAGGCGCCTCTCTTCTCTTTTATACTCAGTTGTGACATTGCGCTACTTGTATATCAAGACATCGCTTGTATATCAAGTCAAAATGTATTTAACAATTTAGCTTGTCTTGCAAAACGCTCTCAAACCAAGTTACTCTCAAAACAAGATTTTACTGTATTTATCATAATTTTTTATTTTTTTTTAAGAGTAACTTGGTAACAATTTTCTCGGGAACAAGAGTAACAATTTTTAAGATATGTTCCAAATCTTTTTATGGTAACTTCCCCAACCTTGAAGGGAGGTCCCCTTTTCCACATCACGTCATGCCCTACTGAACAGGTAGTAGGAAACTGTGGTGGGCGCATCCCCTTCCTCTCTCTATAAGACGCTTCATAGTATATTTTTACAGATGCCGATAAGTGAAGAAAACCCAAGCGATGGCAGGAAGCTGGTTGTTGCGACTCTTATCTGTTCTCTTTGCCGTCTTGACGGTATGCGATCTTGGCACTGGAGCCAAGCCGAAGGTGAGTAGGCATTCACGTGTTAACCTACAGGGCTCACTGGCACAGTATCGCCACTAACAATAATGGGAGATCATATTATCTGTCGGTTGCCCGTTCAGCTGGTTACACTGTGCAGCAAGGCATGTTAGCTTGCAAAACAGGATGTGGCCAAATCATATTTATTATTATATTTATTTGTACAGCGCTGATATACTGTAGTCCTTTTCTGAGGGCGCGCTCACTGGTGCCTGCCGTACTGTAGATTGTGCCAAAGCTGCCAAATGTTCCTGCCCACCAGGAACGGCCATTGGTTCGAAAAAATGTGCCTCTGCTAATTTTCGTTGCTATTTTTAGTTTTTGCCATTGACCAAACGCATCATGAAATTCTTATAGCTCTGCGTCATAGACTGGCTCATTATTCCGTACAGAAAAATCTCCCACTCCCTGTAAGAAAAGGCTGAATCCTTTCACCTCGTTGTAACGTTGAGTGATAACGATGGCGGCTTAAGCAGTAAATGGTTTTAAGTGGAGGGCGAGTGAACAGATTTCCATTCCTATTCTGCAATCTTAGCAAAGCCAAGTTTTTGCCACATTTTTCAATTATTCATTTGGAAAGAATTTTCAGCTTATCTACTTTTCCTAAAGTGTATGCAAACAGGGCCGTCTTTAAGGCAGGGCAAAAGGGGAAGCTGCCCTGGGCTCTGTCATTGTTGTGGGGCCCAAAGCAGCTGCCTCATACTTGCCAACTATCCCAGTTTAAATTCCCTTGTCACTTAAAGCGGGAGTTCACCCAATTCCTTTTTTTTTTCTATTTTCCCCTTAGATTCCTGCTCGTTGTGTCTAGGGGAATCGGCTATTTGTTTTAAAATATGATCCGTACTTACCCGTTTTCGAGACGCATCCTCTCCGTCGGCTTCCGGGTATGGGTCTTCGGGACTGGGCGTTCCTTCTTCATTGACAGTCTTCCGAGAGGCTTCCGACGGTCGCATCCATCGCGTCACTAGTAGCCGAAAAAAGCCGAACGTCGGTGCGGCTCTATACTGCGCCTGCGCACCGACGTTCGGCTTCTTTCGGAAAATCGTGACGCGATGGATGCGACCGTCGGAAGCCTCTCGGAAGACTGTCAATCAAGAAGGAACGCCCAGTCCCACAGCCCATACCCGGAAGCGATGGAGAAGATGCATCTCGTAAACGGGTAAGTACGGATCATATTTTAAAACAAATAGCCGATTCCCCTAGACAAAACGAGCAGGAATCTAAGGGGAAAATGTGTAAGCTATGGGTGAACCTCCGCTTTAAGGTTTTAGTCCTGTGCTGTAGCCCGATATCTCAGTGTGAAGTGCTGCTACTAATGCTGCCCAGCTCTGCCCTATTGTTGTGTACAGATGACTCACCTGCAGACCCTGGGGCAGATCCTCGTACAGCGGCGCATTTATGCACCGGGCGTAGCGTATCTAAGATACACTACGCCGTCGTAACTTATTTTTATTTTTTTTAATCCACAAAGAATCCGCGCTGTAAGTTACGGCGGCGTAGTGTATCTTTGGCGGCGTAATGGCGCGGAATTCAAATGGCTGTGATGGGGGCGTGTTTTATGTAAATACATAGTGACCCGACGTAAACGACGTTTTTTTTAACTGCGCATGCGCCGTCTGTGGGGGTATCCCAGTGCGCATGCTCGAAATTAACCCGGAACTAGCCAATGCTTCCGACGGTGACGTCATTCTACGCAAATCCCTATTCACGAACGACTTACGCAAACTACGTAAAAATTTCAAATTTCTACGCGGGAAGGACGGCCATACTTAACATTGAGTACGCCTCATAACAGCAGCTTTAACTATACGCCGGAAAAAGCCGAACGCAAACGACGTAAAAAAATGCACCGGCCGGACATACGTTCGTGGATCGCCGTAACTAGCTAATTAGCATACTCGACGCGGAATTCGACGGAAACGCCACCTAGCGGCCGCCGAAAAATTGCATCTTAGATCCGACGGCGTACTAAGACGTACGCCTGTCGGATCGACCCGAGATGCCATCGTTTCTTGTTTTGTGGATACAAAACAAAGATACGACGCAGGAAATGTTAAATTACGCTGGCGTATCAATAGATACGCCGGCGTAATTCTTTTGTGGATCTGCCCCCCTGTGTTTACATGTAAATAACCATCATTCAAATGTTATATACCAATAGTGGGGCACCATTACTCCCATTGATACCAATGAATTGGGGACTATTCCTCCCACTAACACCAACGATGGGACACTATTCCTCCTACTGATACCAATGATGGGACACTATTCCTCCTACTGATACCAATGATGGGACACTATTCCTCCTACTGATACCAATGATGGGACACTATTCCTCCTTCTGATACCAATGATGGGACACTATTCCTCCTTCTGATACCAAAGATGGGACACTATTTCTCTCACTGACACCAATGATGGGGCATTATTTAATCCCACTGACGCCAGGACATGTTCTTCTCCCACTGGCCACAGTTCGACCCTCCTAAGGTTTGAAAGATAGTAAACTGGCCCTTGGTTTAAAAAGTTTGGAGACCCCTGAGCTAGAGCAAAGGTCTCCAGACGTTTTAGTCTTAGCCTAAAATGCCTTAGCCTATTTGGGGTCAAGTATGCCTGGTGTACTACTTTAATGTGAATTAGGCAGTCACAAACCAACACTAATTGTTGGAAAAGGGTTGTCCATATATTGTCTAAATCCTTGGTGTCCAGGCTTGGGGCATCCTATCCCCAATGTGGAACACACTTAAGGCCACAGTCCCAGAGGTTTTCAGTCTTGCATAAATAGTAGACATAGATTTCCATTGACACCAATAATAGGGCACTATTCCTCCCACTGACACCAATGATGGAGCACCATTCCTCCCACTGACACCAATGATGGAGCACCATTCCTCCCACTGACACCAATGATGGAGCACCATTCCTCCCACTGACACCAATGATGGAGCACCATTCCTCCCACTGACACCAATGATGGAGCACTATTCCTCCCACTGACACCAAAGATGGAGCACCATTCCTCCCACTGACACCAATGATGGAGCACCATTCCTCCCACTGACACCAATGATGGAGGACCATTCCTCCCACTGACACCAATGATGGAGGACCATTCCTCCCACTGACACCAATGATGGAGGACCATTCCTCCCACTGACACCAATGATGGAGCACCATTCCTCCCACTGACACCAATAATAGGGCACTATTCCTCCCACTGACACCAATGATGGAGCACCATTCCTCCCACTGGCACCAATGATGGAGCACCATTCCTCCCACTGACACCAATAATAGGGCACTATTCCTCCCACTGACACCAATGATGGGACACTATTCCTCCCACTGGCACCAATGATGGAGGACCATTCCTTCCACTGACACCAATGATGGAGCACCATTCCTCCCACTGACACAAATGATGGAGCACCATTCCTCCCACTGACACCGATGTAGGGGCACTATTCCTCCCACTGACACCAATGATGGAGCACTATTCCTCCCACTGACACCAATGATGGAGGACCATTGCTCCCACTGACACCAATGATTGAGCACCATTCCTCCCACTGATACAAATGATGGGGCACTATTCCTCCCATTGATACCAATTATAGGGCACTATTCCTCCCACTGAGAACAATGATGGATCACGATTCTCTCGATGATACCAATGATGGAGCACCTATTGATACCAATGAATGGGGCAGTATTCCTCCTTCTGATACCAATGATGGGACACTATTCTTCCTACTGATACAAATGATGGGGCACTATTCCTCACATTGATACCAATTATAGGGCACTATTCCTCCCACTGAGAACAATGATGGATCACGATTCTCTCGATGATACCAATGATGGAGCACCTATTGATACCAATGAATGGGGCAGTATTCCTCCTTCTGATACCAATGATGGGACACTATTCTTCCTACTGATACCAATGATGGGACACTATTCCTCCTTCTGATACCAATGATGGGACACTATTCCTCCTTCTGATACCAAAGATGGGACACTATTCCTCCTTCTGACACCAACGATGAGACACTATTCCTCCCACTGACACCAATGATGAGACATTGTTTAATCCCACTGACACCAGGACATTTTCTTCTCCCATTGGCCACAGTTCAGCCCCCCTAAGGTTTGAAAGATAGTAATCTGGCCCTTGTTTTATAAAGTTTGGAGACCCCCTGAGCTAGAGCAAAGGTCCCCAAACGTTTTAGTACAAGGGACACATTGTATAATTTACATATTTTTGTGAGACAATAATTTTTTTTATAAATTAATGAATTTTTGTAATCAGCAGGATATATTTTAAAACCACAGAAAAAAACCCCACTGTATAATTAAAGCAAAGAGATTCCTAATAAACCCAAACTCAACAAAGCCCCCCTTATATCAAGGTCCCTATCAAAGTCCACTTTACATTGGAGTCCCCCTTGCATCAGAGTTCCCCCTTACATCACAATCCCCATCAAAGTCAACCTTACATTGGAGTCCCCTTCCATCAGAGTATTCAGTCCATATCAAAGAGTCCTCAAAGGGCCAGATAAAATCTTGTAACGGGCCAGAGGACCACAGTATGAGGACCCCTGAGCTAGAGATACAGCGACAAGGAAGCTTTGATTAGCTGTTGCTTGAGGACCAATTTATTGCCAACGTAATGAGTTCCTGCCATGCCATGCCCTGCAAGAAAGTAAGCATCCTAAGGTTCCGCATTGACCGATGGGCCGCAGATCGCCCACAACATGCAGCCATGGACGGGTTAACCTTTACAAGTGTACTTGCCGTGCATCAATAATGTATGAGCTTATGTACTACTCTGTGCATTAGCATCACTTACAGAATGTCACACTGATAAAAGTTTCATTGAACTGATAAGCCAAGTGGGAAGAGAAGCTGAAAAATGTGCAGAGATGGGAGTGAAGGTTATTTAGATTATTGAGACAAATAAAGATCCAGGAGAAGCAAGTAATCAATATTTATAGTGGTCTTGTGGAGGGCAGATATATCCTAGCTAGCTGAGAAAGGATGGAGGAGAGAGAAATATTTAATACACCCCATGGCGTGACGTGCCGCTAATATTTGCCGTGAAATAGGCCTGTAAAACCAACAAGGTCTCATGTCAGAGTAAATGTATTGATAGCACTGATTGAACCCATTACCACGATACAATGGGTAATGTCAACTTCAATCATTTATTCCCTTTAGTCAGTTATATACACTCACCAGACACTTTATTAGGTACACCTCGCTAGTTCCGGGTTGGACCCCCTTTTGCCTCCAAAACTTCCTTAAAGTGGATGTAAACCCAAAATGTTTTCTTTATTATTTTGATGTCACAATGTAGAGTAAAAGATTTCCTATCATCTGTGCCCAGTCTTGCTACACAGAGTTAATCCAGCTCTGAGCAATCCTCTTTTATTGTTCAGTGAGAAAAAACAGACTTACAGAGAAAAACCTTAGTCCGTTCCGCCCCCTTGCTGTGAGTGACAGGTTATTTACATATCTCATGCACTAGCCTGGAGACAGGCATTATTTTTTAATTCCCACCCCCACTCCTTTTCTGAAGTCATGTGGTTACTTTTCTGGATTTTGACTGGATGTTAGTGATAATAGCAGAATTTAGTGTAAGAAATACACAGGAAAAAATGCATGTTGACAAGGGGAGTGTAGAGGAGGGGGGGGAGTCTACTGACATCAAGACTCCACCCACCGGGCTCCAGACAGCAGATCCACCCACAGAAACTGCAGTTTTTCAGTTCTTATAACAGACAGAGGGGAGACATTTGACAGGTAAGGATACATGCAGGAGGCATCTATATCCCTATAGATCAGCACTATGGCAGTAGATTAGAAAGGATGAGAGTGGCTTTACATCCACTTTAATTCTCTGTTACATAGATTCAACAAGGTGTTGGAAACATTCCTCACAGATTTTGGTCCAAAGTGACATTATGGCCAGGGCCAGGGCCCTTTTTTTTTCGTCAGCACCCAAAGTCCCCCTGACCTCTAAGGGGCCCGGTGGTCCCCTTTTTTATATATATATATATTTCGTCAGCACCCAATGCCCCCCCCCCCGACTTTTTCCGTCAGCACCCATGCCCCCCCCCCCCCCCCAGTTCTCTGCTCCAGGGGGCCCATGCCTGAAGCTGTGTAAGGGGCCCAAAAATTCCTGATGGCGGCCCTGATGATAGCATCACACAGTTGCTGCAGATTTGTCGACTGCACTTCCATGATGCGAATCTCCCATTCCACCACACTGCAGTCATAAAGGAATGGACATGGTCAGCAACAATACTCAGGTAGGCCGTGGCGTGGGTGTGTGGATATTGATGTAAAGGGAGGACTGTGATGTAAAGGTGCAGGGGGAACTGTGATGTAAATGGGGGCTGTGATATGAAGGGAGTGTGTGTGTGATGTGAAGGCAGGGGGCTGAGGTCACTCATGTAAAAGGGGAGGGGGGACTGTGATGTAAATGGGGGCTGTGATATGAAGGGGGTGTGTGTGTGATGTGAAGGCAGGGAGCTGAGGTCACTCATGTAAAAGGGGAGGGGGGACTGTGATGTATAATGGGGGGGGGTGAGTTGTAAAGCACACTGATGTAAACAGGGGAACTGCAATGTAAAGGTGGGGGCTGTGATGTGAAAGGGGGACTGTAATGTAAATGGGGGCTGTAATATCAAGTTGGTGTGTGATGTGAAGGCAGGGGGCTGAGGACACTGATGTAAAAGGGAAGGGGGACTGTGATGGGAAACGGGGACTGTGATGTAAATGGGGGCTGTGATATGAAGTGGGTGTGTGATGTGAAGGCAGGGGGCTGAGGTCACTCATGTAAAAGGGGAGGGGGGACTGTGATGTATAATGGGGGGGTGAGTTGAGGGGGGATTGAGCACACTGATGTAAACAGGGGAACTGCAATGTAAAGGTGGGGGCTGTGATGTGAAAGGGGCCCTGTAATGTAAATGGGGACTGTAATATCAAGTTGGTGTGTGATGTGAAGGCAGGGGGCTGAGGACACTGATGTAAAAGGGGAGGGGGACTGTGATGGGAAAGGGGGACTGTGATGTAAATGGGGGCTGTGATATTAAGGGGGTGTGTGATGTGAAGACAGGGGGCTGAGGACACTGATGTAAATGGGGAGGGGGACTGTGATGGGAAAGGGGGACTGTGATGTATATGGGGACTGTGATATCAAGTGGGTGTGTGATGTGAAGGCAGGGGGCTGAGGACACTGATGTAAATGGGGAGGGGGACTGTGATGGGAAAGGGGGACTGTGATGTAAATTGGGACTGTGATATGAAGGGGGTGTGTGATGTGAAGGCAGGGGGCTGAGAACACTCATGTAAAAGGGGAGGGGGGACTGTGATGTATAATGGGGGGGGGGTGAGTTGAGGGGGGATTGAGCACACTGATATAAACAGGGGAACTGCAATGTAAAGGTGGGGGCTGTGATGTGAAAGGGGGACTGTGATGTAAATGGGGGCTGTGATATGAAGGGGGTGTGTGATGTGAAGGCAGGGGGCTGAGGACACTGATGTAAAAGGGGAGGGGGACTGTGATGGGAAAGGGGGACTGTGATGTATATGGGGACTGTGATATCAAGTGGGTGTGTGATGTGAAGGCAGGGGGCTGAGGACACTGATGTAAATGGGGAGGGGGGACTGTGATGGGAAAGAGGGACTGTAATGTAAATGGCGGCTGTGATATGAAGGGGGTGTGTGATGTGAAGGCAGGGGGCTGAGGACACTGATGTAAATAGGGAGGGGGGACTGTGATGGGAAAGGGGGACTGTAATGTAAATGGGGGCTGTAATATCAAGTTGGTGTGTGATGTGAAGGCAGGGGGCTGAGGACACTGATGTAAAAGGGGAGGGGGACTGTGATGGGAAAGGGGGACTGTGATGTAAATGGGGGCTGTGATATGAAGGGGGTGTGTGATGTGAAGGCAGGGGGCTGAGGACACTGATGTAAAAGGGGAGGGGGACTGTGATGGGAAAGGGGGACTGTGATGTAAATGGGGGCTGTGATATGAAGGGGGTGTGTGATGTGAAGGCAGGGGGCTGAGGACACTGATGTAAAAGGGGAGGGGGACTGTGATGGGAAAGGGGGACTGTGATGTAAATGGGGGCTGTGATATGAAGGGGGTGTGTGATGTGAAGGCAGGGGGCTGAGGACACTGATGTAAAAGGGGAGGGGGACTGTGATGGGAAAGGGGGACTGTGATGTAAATGGGGGCTGTGATATGAAGGGGGTGTGTGATGTGAATGCAGGGGGCTGAGAACACTGATGTAAAAGGGGAGGGGGGACTGATGTAAATGGGGGCTGTGATATGAAGGGGGTGTGTAATGTGACGACAGGGGGCTGAGGACACTGATGTAAAAGGGGAGGGGGGACTGATGTAAATGGGGGCTGTGATATGAAGGGGGTGTGTAATGTGACGACAGGGGGCTGAGGACACTGATGTAAAAGGGGAGGGGGGACTGTGATGTAATTGGGGGCTGTGATATGAAGGGGGTGTGTGAGGTGAAGACAGGGGGCTGAGAACACTGATGTAAAAGGGGAGGGGTATGCGTAGCTCATTATGTAGTACTTACTTGAGATCGCAGCCCCTGCAGCGTTCCTCATTCGCCTCCTCCGACGCCGCCATCTCTCCCGGAGTGATTTCCCGGTATCGCTGCTCTGACGCTGTGACTGGCTGGAGCAGCGATGATGTCACTCCCGCGCATGCGCAAGGGTGCCGGCAGTGACGGCATGATAGCCTTTACTAACAGCACGCTCAGTGCGCCTGCGCTGTTGTCTACAGCACATGGTGCCCGTTTTTGGGAAAATATCTCCTTAACCGTGCACGGTTTTGTTGTCGGAATGTCCGATCGTCTGTACATTACACTTGAAAGCCGCCCATACACCAATAGAATTTTGTTCACAAATTTTTGCTTTTGGAACAATTTTATAATGATTTCAATTGACATCCGTTTTTTGGATGAAGAGAAATTGGAAGGAGTAGGGTGGAAATTTTTCCCGGAACAGACAGAATGTGGTTTTTCGTTTTGGATAATTTGTACATATTTAATGAAACCAGTTGAACACATTTGAGATTCCATTCAAATAGCTGGATGAAATTTTTAGGGCTTATAATGGCAAGAAAAAATGCTTTGAGAAATGTTTTTTTTTTCTATGAACTTTTAAACTAAAATATAACCGTGTATGGGTTCTGATTCCTACACAACACTCATGCCGCTGAGTAAACGAAGCCCTAAATGGGAAAACTTTAGAATTTTCTTTAATTCCTGCAAAAGTACAAAATACAAAGAGCAGGATATAAAAAGCATCCTGCTCGCCTTGAAAAAGTACGGACACAAATTAATAGCTGTAGGCAAGATTTATTATTATTATTTTTTTTTATTTGGCATTTCGTGCTTTTACCTTTTACTCAGCTAAAGTAAGAATAACCTTTGTGAGTCTGTATCTTTGAGTGCTGCGCCGTCTTCCATTTCCGCTATGATAAGTGGATTTCTTATTGCTGTGTGTTGCCTGAGTAGTGGAGTTTACATTCACAACCCTGTAAGAACAATTCATATCCAGACAGAATAACTGCTCCGGACTCTCCTGGGTCCTACTGTAGGTCAAAGTTGCTGAACGGAAAGCCCGCTGGAGTTTGCAACGTGTGCGTTTCCAATCCAGCGACACGCCGAGGGCTGATCAACTGACCAGGTCAGGAGCCAGGGGCTATGACAGGACACCTAGGTCAGAGGCCATCTCATAAATGAAGAGCTATTAATCAGATTCCATAATCTGAAAGTCATATTTAGCTCAGCATTATTTACCACTATACTGATGGGCCTGGCCACAAAACATGGCCTAACTTGCAATGCAATGTCAATATCTAAAAATCATTGTCATCATCAGAATCTGTTTCCACACAATGCATGGATGTATGTTTGAAATGATAAGCTGGGCCATAGGCATGCATACCTCCCAACTTTCTGAGATGGGAATGAGGGACACCTATCAGCAAGAGTATGCAGGCATAGGACACACCCATTGCCACGCCCTCTTAAAGGAGAATTGTACAAAAAAAAAAAGATTGGTTAAACCCACAAGTGCTTTTTTTACCACTACTATTCCTTTATATTGGCTTTTAGAATTTACAAATGCAGCAATTTAGCAGATAAAAGGTTTAGCACTGGGAAACACTTTTTGATAGATAAAAGTGCATTTTATATACAACTCTATAGATCAGACCAAAATGAGGGACAAATGAGGAGAATGAGGGACATAGGGACATTGCTCCAAATCAGGCACAGTCCCTCGAAATCAGGGACAGTTGGGAGTTATGGGCATGTGCAGGGTGTGTGCCAGGTGTGCCTGGGCACATCCTAATCACTGTGCGGTGCCGATTCCCCCTACTGCGAAGGCTTACCCACTTGTGCTCTCCCACTGCAGTGCTGCTGGCTTCCCTCCTTTCCTCTCATGCAGAGCGCAGGGGCGCCGCCCCCCTAATCCATGGGTTCGGCCCCTAATCTCCATGCAGGGCGCCGGACATATGGATTCCAAGGTTTTTTTGTTTGTTTTTTAAGCACATGATTAGAGGTTGATGCTCTAATTGGCTTAAAAAAAGGGTGGTCTCAGGGCGCAGAGCACTGCGCCCTGAGACCCCCCAGTTGTGTGACATTAGCAAATTAATATTTGCAAATGTCGTCCTGCTTCACCTCCCGGCCAATCAGCGAGGTGGGGTTCACCGCTCCAGGGAAATCCCAAGTGCAATTGTGGATAAGTCCAGGTGGATGTGGGTGCTGGCAATGCACTAGGCAATGGAAAGTAGCAAAGGACGGATGGACGGCCGCACACCAAAGAACTCTTGGCCATGGATGTGGGTGCTGGCAATGCACTAGGCAATGTAAAGTAGCAAAGGACGGATGGACGGCCGCACACCAAAGAATTCATGGCCATGAATAAGCACTAACCAAGTGTGAAACGCGTCGGCTGTTTTTGATTTCTGCTGTGTATTTGCGGTGTTTGCTCATGTTCCTTCAATAAAGAGTTCTTTGGTGTGCGGCCGTCCATCCGTCCTTTGCTACTTTCCATCCCGGCCAATCAGGAAGCAGGTCCTGAGACACGATTGGCCAGGGAGTCTTAGCTTAGGATTTCCGGCCAATTGGGTCTCAGGACCCACTTCCTGTTCGGCCGGGAGGAGAACCAACGCCTGTTTAGCCAGGAGCGAGGAGCAGCCCCCTATGGTAAGGCCGGACTGATTGCCGCCTTTCTGTCCGATTGCTGGCTTCCTGTCTGGTCTAGACTTATTGCTCTCGCTCTACCAATCGTGGCGATACCTCACATGTGTGGTTTGAACACCGCTTTCATATGCGGGCGCTACTCACGTATGCTTTCGCTTCTGAACGCGAGCTCGGCGGGATGGGGAGTGTTCCTGGCTCCTAACTTTTTTAGCTGGCTCCTAGATTCCAAGCAAATTTGTCTAGCCTTGATATATATAATATTTTTCCATTGAACTCTTCTCTGCAGAATAAATACACAAAAGCTAAACTGCCCAAATAATTTTTTTTTTTTATATATGGCTCCTTAGTATATAAAGTACCTATTTACAGATATGGTTAGGTACCAGAATACTCCACCATCCATACCATTGCTTTTTACCATATTACTGAACAAGCCAAATATGTAAATCAATTTTGTATACACCATACCATTCTGTATAGACCTATGTGTTTGTTTTGTACATCAGCGTATGGGGGTGGGGGGGGGGGGGGGGGGGGGGGGGGGCAAAGGGACAGTGATGACAGCATGACAAAGCTGGAGGAGGTGGGTGTCAGTGAGAGGTAAATGCTAACACTCACATGCTTGGATAAATCAGGAACTGAGAATGACACCCCAAAAATAGCTCAATAAACCTTCTTAAGCCTATAGTTGATTTCCTGTTTTCCTATTTAACCCTGTTACAATGAATTAGAATGTATTATTTGAAGCTTAAAGGAAAATATTATATATGTTCAGAAAGCACAGAATATTAATTATTGTAGTCATTTTTTTATATGCCTTTTACATTTGTGCAAGCTTGTTCTTCATTTTAGTTTTTTATTGGCTTAGATATGGAGATTTGCAGAATAGCCACTAGAGGGAGCTCTATGTTGAGATAAGGTGTCAGCCACATAGGGAATGCATTGTTTTAATAATCGGCCAACATTTTTTTTAAATAAATAATGCCTTTAGCAAATTAAACAAAATGTTGTCAGAATTCATAAGGGCTGGGCGAATGCTTTTGACATACTGTACGTCCAACACATTTTTCATAAATAGAGAAGGAGCGATAAAGAATAACTATTGTGTAGCACTACAAAGCAGCAACTAAAACCTGAGTATATGATGGGTAAATATGGCTGCCCCATGTATAATATTAAAGCGGATCTCCACTCTAAAGTGGAGTCCCGCTGATCGGCACCCTCCCCCCCTCCGGTGTCACATTTGACACCTTTCAGGGGGGAGGGGGGTGCAGATACCTGTCTACAGACAGGTATCTGCACCCACTTCCGGCCCTACGATACGGGCAAAAGACGGGTTTTTTCTTCGCTTCCCGTCCGTCCCCCGTTGTATGCTGGGAACACTCGGCTCCCAGCACACAGCGGGAGCCAATCGGCGGGCGCAGCGCGACTCGCGCATGCGCCGTAGGGAACCGGGCAGTGAAGCCGGAGCGCTTCACTTCCTGGTTCCCTCACCGTGGATGGAGGGGGGAGCAGCAGGGTGACGAGCGATCGGCTCGTCATCTGCTGCGATCACCGCTGGACTCCAGGACAGGTAAGTGTCCTTATATTAAAAGTCAGCAGCTGCAGTATTTGTAGCTGCTGGCTTTTAATATATTTGTTTAGTGGCACATCCGCTTTAATTACAAATTATACATAGAAACACTGGCCCAGATTCTCAAAGGGCTTACGACGGCGCAACGCAATGTACGCCGTCGTAAGTCCTAATCTGGGCCGTCGTATCTATGTGACTGATTCTTAGAATCAGTTACGCATAGATATCCATTAGATCCGACAGGCGTAAGGCTCTTACGCTGTCGGATCTTAAATGCAATTTTTTTTCCGCCGCTAGGTGTCGCCTCCGTCGTTTTCCCCGTCGAGTATGCAAATTAGCAAAATACGCGAATTCCCGAACGTACGCGCGGTCGACGCAGTGAAGTTACGACGTTTATGTTAGATTTGCGACACGTAAAGATGCCCCTGCTATATGAGGGGCAACCAATGTTAAGTATGGCTGTCGTTCCCGCGTCGAAATTTAAAAATTTACGTTGTTTGCGTCAGTCGTCCGTGAATGCCGCTGGACGCCATTTACGTTCACGTCAAAACCAATGACGTCCTTGCGACATCATTTAGCGCAATGCACGTCAGGAAATTTTAGGGATGGCGCAAGCACAGTACGTTCGGCGCGGGAACGCGCCTAATTTAAATGCTCTACGCCCCCTACCCGGCTCATTTGAATTAGGCGGGCTTGCGCTGGGGGATTTACGCTACGCCGCCGCAACTTTACAGGCAAGTTCTTTGTGAATAAAGCACTTGCCTGTAAAACTTGCGGCGGCGTAACGTAAATTACATACGTTACGCCGCCGCAGTTTTACGCCCATCTACGAGAATCTGGGCCACTATATTTTAAAACATGAGTGAATTAATCTGCTGTAATGTAAGCCATGTACAGCAGCCTTTAGCATTATTCACTTGCTAACTTATACAATGGAACCTCGGATTACGAGCATAATCCGCTCCAGGAGAATGCTTGTAATCCAAAGCACTCTCATATAAAGGCGAGTTTCCCCATAGAAGCCAATGGAAACTAAGATAATTCGTTCCACATTGACTTCTATGGCATGCAATACCGCGTGTGGCCAGAGGTGGGGGGGCGCCGGAGAGCCTCGTAAATACTCAGGGACAGCTCGGCTGATCTCAGAAACCCTCAAAAAGGTTCAGAAACACTCAAGAAACAGAGTATTTCTGAGTGATTCTGAGTATTTCCAAACGGCTCAGAACCTTTCCGAGTGTCACCGGCACCCCCGCACCTCTGGCCAAATGCAGTACTGCACACCCCATTAGCTTGAATTCTGCCCGTTTTGCGAGACAACACTCGCAAACCAATACAGATTTTTTTTTATAAAAAGTTGCTCGTTATTCAAAACGTTCGTTATCCGCGTTACTCATAAAGCTTAATGAACACTCAGTTTGATAGGGAAACAGTGTAAATTCCTTTAGTAAATCAGCCGCATTGACTTGTGTTTGTAAACTTGACATTGAGCTATTGAGTTCCATAAACAACAAGTTGTTTACAACAGTGACACTAAAGAATATCTGGAAAATGTAAAAAGGAGTTTAAAGCTCCACCTACTGGCTCAAATGGAGAATACAAAATATTGATATATTACGTATTTGGTATGGTATGTGATATTTAGGAATCTAGAGACATATTATTTTTTAGTCCTAACCATAGCAGACAACAAACCTGCTGTTTCTTTTCGCATACGTTTTCTAAACCAGACTAACAATGTAATTGTATGTCAGTGCTTGCTTTCTCTAGAATACATTTTCTTACATCTTTTTTTTTTTTTTTGTAGGCGCCGCCCAATTTCTCAAGAGGTAATATTAATTATTATTATTATTTCATAAGAAGTCACTGGTGCCATTAATATGTGAGATGAGTGGCCTGTATTACTCTTACTTATATTGCTTTAACTCGCATATATATCGATTTTTCCCAGTGAATTTCTCTGCGGGGGGGGGGCTGTCAGGACAAGTCTGAGCATTGCAGAAGGGCAGGCTTAGGGCCAGATTCACGTAGAATCGCGGCGGCGTAACGTATCGTAGATACGTTACACAGCCGCAAGTTTTCATCGCAAGTGCCTGATTCACAAAGCACTTGCAATGAAAACTACGCCGGCGGCCTCCGGCGCAAGGCGGGCCAATTCAAATGAGCGTGTGCCATTTAAATTAGGCGCGCTCCCGCACCGGACCTACTGCGCATCCTCCTTTTCGCAATTCCCGTCGTGCTTTGCGTGCCGTGACGTCATTTTTTCGAACGGCGACGCACGTAGCGTACTTCCGTTACGCAAACGACGTTACATTTTTAATTTCAACTCGGGAACGACGGCCATACTTTAGACAGCAATACGATTGCTGACTAAAGTTAGGGCACCCAATACGACGAATAAATTTGCGACGGGAAACTAGACTAGCGGCGACGTAGCGAACGCGAAAATCCATCGTGGATCGCCGTAACTCCTAATTTGCATACCCGACGCTGGTTTACGACGCAAACTCCCCCCAGCGGCGACCGCGGTATTGCATCCTAAGATCCGACAGTGTAAAACAATTACACCTGTCGGATCTTATGGATATCTATGCGTAACTGATTCTATGAATCAGTCGCATAGATAGAAACAGAGATACGACGGCGTATCAGGAGATACGCCGTCGTATCCCCTTTGTGAATCTGGCCCTAAGTTCCCAGCACAGCTAGAGAACTGACCCTGACCACGCTGTGCTCTCCTGCTTAGCATGGTCAGTTTTTTTAAACATAGGAAAGCAGAGGTACTAGCAGGATCACCCGGGATTTCACACAAAGGAAGCAATACAAAGAGAACAGGAGACTTTCTTATACAAGTACGTGGTACGGCAGCCACATATCAGGAATATGAAACGTTGGGTTAACATATTCTTTTAGTCAAGGGGTAGAGGAATAAGCTGTAATACTTACCTTATTCCTCATGGCCCCCAGATGCTACAGGTTGTAGGTGGAGTGGACCCTCGCTGTCCTCACATACAATGGAGGACCCCCGTTCCTGCATTGATTATGATGACATCAGAGAGCCACCACAAGCTGGGGTGCAGAAGAGCAAAGGGGACCGGTCATACGGCATGGCGGAAGCCTGCCAGAGCAAGGAATAAAGGGCCAGATTCACAGAAAAAGTACGCCGGAGTATCTGCTGATACTCCGGCGTACTTTCAAATTTGCCGCGTCGTATCTTTATTTGTAATTCACAAACAAAGATACGACGGCTTTTGGCAAAGATCCGACAGGCGTACGGCTTCGTACGGGAATAGGAAAGGACGTAACGCACGTCGCCGTTCAAAAAATACGTTGGGGCACTGTAATTTCGAGCAAAGCACGTCGGGAAATTTTCATACGGAGCATGCGCAGAGCGTTCGGCGCGGGAACGCGCCTAATTTAAATGGTACACGCCCTATTTGAATTAGGCGGGCTTTCGCCGGACGGCTTTACGTTAAACCACCGTAAGTTTACACGCAAGTGCTTGGTGAATCAGGCACTTGCGCTGAAAACTTGCGGCGGTGTAACGTAAAGACGATACGTTACGCCGCCGCAGATATCTGTGAATCTGGCCCAAAGTATGTATTGCAGCAAATTTTTCTACCCCTAGATTTAAAGCGGTGTTCCAGCTGAAAAAAAATAAATTTAAACGTCAGCAGCTACAAACACTGTATGCATAAGGTCTGCCGGCCCCCCAGGAAATGCCCCCCATTGTCCAATGACCTATAGAGACCAGTTCAGGTTTACACAACTCCATCATTTTTTTTTGCAGGTCAAAGAAAGAATAACTGGCAAACGATGAACTCCAAAAAACCTGCAGCACATCTAATTGGTGAGCTGTTGTCTTTTTTTTATTTCTCATTACATTGGAACCATTAGATTGCGAGTAACGCGGTTTACAAGCGTTTCGCAATACGAGCTATTTAAAAAAAAAAATCCTGACTCGATTTGCGAGCGTTGTCTCGCAAGACAAACAGGATGCAAGCCTTTGGGGTGCGCAGTACCGCATTTGGCCAGAGGTGTGGGGCCGCCCGTGATGCTCGGAGACACTGAGGCCCAGATTCACGTAGATCGGCGTATCTTTGTGCGGGCGTAACGAATCCTATTTACGTTACGCCTCCGCAACTTTTACAGGCAAGTGCCGTATTCTCAAACGAAAGTTGCGGCGGCGTAGTGTAAATAGGCCGGCGTAAGCCCGCCTAATTGAAATGTGGTAGATGTGGGCGTGTGTTATGTTAATTTTATGTGACCCCACGTAAATGACGCTTTTTACGAACGGCGCATGCGCCGTCCGTGAAAGTATCCTAGTGCGCATGCTCCAAATTAACCCGCAAGAAGCCAATGCTTTCGACGTGAACGTAAATGACGCCCAGCCCTACGACTTACGCAAACGACGTAACATTTCTAAAATTCGACGCAGGAACGACGTCCATACTTAACATTGGTACGCCTCATATAGCAGGGGTAACTTTATTCCCGGGAAAAGCCTAACGTAAACGGCGTAACTTTACTGCGTCGGCCGGGCGTACGTTCGTGAATTTGCGTATCTAGCTGATTTACATATTTCTAGGCGTAAATCAGCGTACACGCCCCTAGCGGCCAGCGTAAATATGCAGTTAAGATCCGACAGCGTAATAAACTTACGCCGGCCTGATCTAATAGAAATCTATGTGTAACTGATTCTAAGAATCAGGCGCATAGATACGACGGCACAACTCAGAGATACGACGGCATATCTGGAGATACGCCGTCGTATCTCCTTTGTGAATCTGGGCCTGAGAGTTTCCGAGTGTTTTTCCGGTGCCCCCACACCTCTGGCCACACGTGGTACTGCATAGACAAGCAGGGGCTGTGGAACGGATTATCTGTGTTTCCATTATTTCCTATAGGAAAACTTGCTTTGATATACAAGTACTTTGGATTACAAGCATTCTTCTGGAGCGAATAATGCTGGTAATCCAAGGTTCAACTGTAAATCCTACTGTAAATTTCTTAACATAGACTTCTTCTGTAAAGCCCATTACAGTGGAACTCTGCATTGCGAGTAATGCAGTTTACGAGCGTTTCGCAATACGAGCTATTTAAAAAAAAAAAATCCTGACTCGATTTGCAAGCGTTGTCTTGCAAGAAGAACAGGATTCAAGCCTCTGGGGTGTGCAGTACCGCATTTGGCCAGAGGTGCCGGGGCGCCGTGACGCTCGGAGACACTCTGAGACACTCTGAGACACTCTGAGACACTCGGAGACACTCGGAGACACTCGGACACTCGGAGACACTATCAGCCTGGTTAAAGCTTGTAGGAGGTGTTTTCACACTGCCCTGGCTGTCCTCTGTCTGGACAGTGCTGATTGGCCCTGTGCTGATCACATGCACACTCCCAGGAAAAAAAAAACACTCTCTAGCAATACACACCAAACTGAGCATGTGCAGCCTGACTCCAAAGGCTCTGTATTATCCGGACATGTTTTGGAGTCAGTGGAAGAAGAGAAGAATCACAGAAGGCAGGATGATACAGCCTTTTTAAACAATGCAGAGAATTAACCCCTTAGGTTCCAAAGTGAGTATAACAGGCATGCTTTACTGCATATACAGACTGATTTTACTGTTGTGGGGTTGATAACACTTTAAGAGCTAATAATCAATTTGCTGTGTGAATATATTAAGCATTCACACTGGCACAATGAATAGTTGCCGTATTGTTTCTAATAAGAATATCATCTATAATCGTCAGCTCCATCTTGTGGTTATTGTGAAGTATTTCTTTTGATTGAGGTATTTTAAGAAAATACAACACTATGGCCACTAGATGGAGCTGACGATCAAAAGTGATAATCATTATATTACAAACAATAAGACGATCATTCGTTGTGTCTGTGCATATGTTTAAGGCATTCATACAGTGAATTTTTTTTAAACTGACCCCATACTCATGATGAAATCAGCATCTAAACCTCTGCCTCAAGCCCATTGCTAATTATATCATGCTGTAGACACGTCAACATGTTCTATGGAACTGCCTGTCCACTTATCCAGGAGAAAGTACAGAGGTAAGTGTATGTATAGTATAATTTTTAAGTCACAATAGGGGTTATTTACTAAACTTGGAGAGTGCAAAAGCTGGTGCATCTCTGCATAGAAACCAATCAGCTCCCAGGTTTTATTGCCAAACCCTGAACAAGCTGAAAGAAGAAGCTGGTTGGCTACTATGCACAGCTGCAGCAGATTCTGGGTGCACCAGTTTTACTAAATCTTCCCCAATGTGTCAATAAAAAAATGTAAATACCTCCTGTATGTGCTTCTCATCCCTATTGTTCAGGTGGGAGATCTAATGCCGCGTACACACGACCGTTTGACGAGAAAAATGTAATTGAATTTTTTTAATTTGTCGTGAAAAACGGTCGTGTGTGTGCTCCAGAGCTTTTTTCTCAACGAGAAAAATGCCAGATTTTTTTTTTTAGAACCTGCTCTATTTTTTCTCGTCGTTTTTCACGTTGTTCTTTTTCACGTCGTGAAAAAACGGTTGCGTGTAGGCTTTAGCGAGGGGGAAAAAAACGAGCATGCTCAGAAGCAAGTTATGAGACGAAGAAATTAGCAAAAGCAGCCCAAAGAGTGGCGCCATTCGAATAGAACTTTCCCTTTATAGTGGCGTTGCACGTGTTGTACGTCACCGCGCTTTGCTTGAGCATTTTTTTTCACAAATGTGTGTATGTAAGGCAGGCTTGAGAGGAATCACGACAAATCACCTGGAGTAAAAAGTCGTTTTTTTTTCATGACATGAATAACGGTCGGGTGTACGCAGCATTAGGAGCTCTTTAGGGGAACAAGCAACCTACACAGCACGGGCATAGGGACAGTAAATCTGACATATTTACTGGTACCCCCCTTCCGCTCTCTATCCTAAAACAATACCTGGGCAGCAGGGATCATGGAGAGTGAGGGTGATCAGTGTGGCGAGGCAGCAATTATTGGAACTGGCCCCCCTGCTGTGGCCTCCCCTGCACCCGACAGGAGGGAGAGGAGGAGAAGCCGGCTTTCAGCTGCTGCAGGTGGAGTCACAGGGGGATCAGTTCCAGTAATTGCCCCAACCCCCACCGCACCAATCTTCCTCCCTGTCCACTATCTCCTTCCCCTGGCTTGTTAGCTGCCTGGACCTCCCTGGTGAACTGATGGGGCCCAGGGCCCAGGCGCCATGCAGGAGGGGGAGAAAAGAGGAGGGTGCCCCTATGGATTTTGTGGGCAAGGAAAAACACCAGATACAGAGTAGAAAAAAAGTATAGTAAAATACTCGGCACTTTACGGCGCCTGCGCAGTCAGCTATACACGGCAGGCGCCGTATAGCGCCGTAAAGAGCCAAGTCCCCCTCGGATATTTTCGGAAGGCGATGACGCGCTTTACCCGCACGTCAATCGTCTCCTGGGAGGATCAACACTCACTTCCAGGAGACATTGCGCAAAGCTCCCCGTTGGGGAAAAGGAGCGACACGCCCACTCCCCGCAAGGAAGAAGACCTGGAAGTGAAGCTGAAGACAGGTAAGTGTACACATTTAAAAAAAAAATGACAACTTTACAAGCCTTTATTAAGGCTGGAGATAGGTTAGCTAAAGTTAATTTTGGGGGTGAACCTCTGATTTAAAGCAGAGTTCCACCCTAATGTGGAACTTCCGCTCATCGCATTCCTTCCCCCCTCCGGTGGCACAATTGGCACCTTTCAGGTGGGAGAGGGGTGCAGATACCTGTATATACAGGTATTTGCACCCACTTCCAGGGAGAGTCATCCGCAGAATATCCACAGGATCCCACCCCCACCCCCCGCTGTGTTCTGGGAAACACACAGTTCCCCGAACACAGCAGGGACCAGTGAAAATGCGCAGGGCGACTCGCGCATTGCGCAGTAGAGAACCAGGCAATGAAGCCGCAACGCTTCACTTAATGGTTCCCTCACAGAGGATGGTGGAGGGGCAGCCAAGAGATGAGCTATTGCTCATCTTCAGCTGCCGACATCGCGGGCACCCTGGACAGGTAAGTGTCCATTTATTAAAAGTCAGCAGCTGCAGTATTTGTAGCTGCTGGCTTTTAATATTTTTTGTTTGGGTGGACCTCCGCTTTAATACAACAAAAATAAGACACGTGGAAGATGGTGGAGCTTTTAAGGAGATGGGGAGAAGATGGGGGCAGTAGAGGGGGGTTGAATGCAGAAGTCAGAGCTGAAGAGGGGTAAACATAAGATGTGGATGGGGGGGGGGGTGCAGATGTAAGCAGCTGTGGAAGAAGGCTGAACTCTGCACTCTGTGTGTAGGGCACTCCTGAACTCTGCACTCTGTGTGTAGCGCGCTCCTGAACTCTGCATTCTGTGTGAAGCGCACTCCTGAACTCTGCATTCTGTGTGTCGTGCGCTCCTGAACTCTGCACTCTGTGTGTAGCGCACTCCTGAATTCTGCATTCTGTGTGTCGCGCGCTCCTGAACTCTGCACTCTGTGTGTAGCGCGCTCCTGAACTCTGCACTCTGTGTGTAGCGCACTCCTGAACTCTGCACTCTGTGTGTAGCGCACTCCTGAACTCTGCACTCTGTGTGTAGCGCACTCCTGAACTCTGCATTCTGTGTGTCGCGCACTCCTGAACTCTGCATTCTGTGTGTCGCGCGCTCCTGAACTCTGCACTCTGTGTGTAGCGCACTCCTGAACTCTGCACTCTGTGTGTAGCGCACTCCTGAACTCTGCACTCTGTGTGTAGCGCGCTCCTGAACTCTGCATTCTGTGTGTCGCGCGCTCCTGAACTCTGCACTCTGTGTCGCGCACTCCTGAACTCTGCATTCTGTGTGTCGCGCACTCCTGAACTCTGCATTCTGTGTGTAGCGCGCTCCTGAACTCTGCATTCTGTGTGTCGTGCGCTCCTGAACTCTGCACTCTGTGTGTAGCGCACTCCTGAACTCTGCATTCTGTGTGTCGCGCGCTCCTGAACTCTGCACTCTGTGTGTAGCGCGCTCCTAAACTCTGCACTCTGTGTGTAGCGCACTCCTGAACTCTGCACTCTGTGTGTAGCGCAATCCTGAACTCTGCACTCTGTAAATAATGCACTCCTAGTATTTAATGACCCTCTTAAGATCCTCCCACTGTTGGTGAAATTTGACCACACCCACTATTTGATGCGGTTTGGATGGTGTGTGCGTGTAAGGGGGGGGGGGGGTTGTGACTGAGTTCCAGTACATATTTTCAGAGAAAAAAGCCTTGGGTGGCGGTATCTCCTTATCAGTGGCCCTGCCAGTATTGCTTCATCAATATACTATTTTCAATGTATCTCCAGCCAAATCTTTTTTTTAGTTTAGGATCAACATGACAGTTAAGCAGCTGGCATTGTAGGAGTGAAAAGCAATATGTATTACCCTCGGTGCGTTTCCTTTTATATTGGTGCTGTCATTCATATACACAATGAAGATCTGAAGCCTTGTGTAATGATATGAATTTCACACCACACTTAACAAATCATTGTCTTCCTCCACAGGTCATAAGCCAGCACAGATGGAAACTATGAGATGGAGCTCCGATTCGGAAGTGGCATTCACTCGCAATGTTACACATTCTCCAATCACCACTCTGGTGACCAAACGCAAAGGTCTCTACTACGTCTATTGTCAGGTTGGCTTCACCGGCAAGAACACTGATATAAGACTGCTCAGCGAGGTCATCACTCTTCATGAATCTACCAATGTAAACCTCACCCTGCTGATTGGGTCGGAAAGTGTAACTAGACCTCCCTGGGACCTTGAAACTTGGTCAGCCAGCCTAAGCCAGGGTGGACTTGCCAACCTAAAAGTGGGACAAAAGCTGTATGTCCATGTAAGCCATCCGCACCTTGTAGACTATGCCGATGGAAAAACCTTCTTTGGGCTTGTCATGGTGTCCTGAGTCCAAGACCGGTGGACAGGCACCGAGGCCTCGTACACACGACCGAGTTTCTCGGCAAAAACCAGCAAGAAACTTGCTGGGAGATATTGTTTTGCCGAGGAAACCGGTTGTGTGTACATTTTCGTCGAGGAAACTGTCGAGAAACTCGACGAGCCAAAAAGAGAGCAAGTTCTCTATTTCCTTGACGGGAATGGAGAAAATTGGCTTGTCGAGTTCCTCGACAGCCTAACAAGGAACTCGACGAGGAAAACAATGTCTTTCGCCTGTCGAGTTCCTCGGTCGTGTGTACGAGGCTTAAAGTGGAGGTTCACCCTTTAAAAAAAATTCTGACATCACACGGAGTCGAGCCATCCTACCGACAGAATGCCGGTGTTTTTTTTTTTTCTCAGCACATACCTCGTTATCAGGATTTTCACCTCACGGCAATCCCGCGGGAGTGGGCGTTCCCAAGCACTGCCTGTGATTGACAGGCTTCCGAACGGCGCATACTGCGCGTCACAGGTTGCCGACAGAACCCGAACGTCGGTGCGCAGGCGCCGTATAGAGCCGCACCGACGTTCGGGTTTTTTCGGCAACCTGTGACGCGCAGTATGCGCCGTTCGGAAGCCTGTCAATCACAGGCAGTGCTTGGGAACGCCCACTCCCGCGGGATTGCCGTGAGGTGAAAATCCTGATAACGAGGTATGTGCTGAGGAAAAAAAAAAAAACACCGGCATTCTGTCGGTAGGATGGCTCGACTCTCAAAATTTTTTTGAGGGTGAACCTCCACTTTAAGTCTTATGTTCAGAATATATTAGCCCTAACAGGAAAATTCCAGTTTGACCAAATGCAATTGATATAAAATATTTACTAAGCAGGCAATTTTGTAATGTAATTCAATAAACACAAACTTTCCTTTCGAAATCTGCAGCCAGTTATGCTTTTTCAAATGTTACTTCCTTGCCAACAACGGGAGCATTGTGTACACTGTGTACAGAACCCCCCCAGAAATGGCAGTGACTGCTTACTGCTGTTTCTAGCAGTTTTCCTCTTATTATAACAATGCGACTGATGTGATTGTAGCAGGCAGAACCTCCAACTTCTGTGTTGTATAAAGGGTGTTCCTAGTGATGCAAATGCATGGAAACATCCACAAAAAAGAGAAAATAGGTGAATGCCGGAGAGCCCTCATGGTGTGGTAGTTAGGTATCTCATGGGTGTATAAGGCCTCGTACACACGACCGAGTTTCTCGGCAAAAACCAGCAAGAAACTTCCTGGTATTTTTTTTTTGACGAGGAAACCGGTCGTGTGTACATTTTTCGACGAGGAAACTGTCGAGGATCTCGTCGAGCCAAAAAGAGAGCATGTCTTCTTTTTCCTCGACGGAAATGGGGAAATTTGGCTCGCCGAGATCCTCGCCAGCCTGAGGCCCCGTACACACGTCCGACGTCGTTTTGCCCGTCAAGTTCCTTGTGAAGCCGCCGAGGATCTCGGCGAGCCGAAATTTCCCATTGAACAACGAGGAAATAGAGAACATGTTCTCTATTTCCTCATCGAGATCCTCGTCAGCTTCCTCGGCCGAAAGTGTACACACGGCCGAGTTTCTCGGCAGAATTCAGCTCCGACCGAGTTTCTGGCTGAATTCTGCCGAGAAACTCGGTCGTGTGTACGGGGCCTAACAAGGAACTCGACGAGCAAAACGATGTGTTTCTCGGTCGTGTGTACGAGGCTTAAGAGAAACGTAGCAAAACAAAAAAAGGAGTAGAACTTACATTGGTGAGGTTGTAAGTGACCATAAAAGAATGGTGACTGCAACCTGGATGTAGACCATGGGGAGAATATGGCTGATTCCATAGAAAGGGTAGGAGAGACGGTTTCGATGCTCAAGGGGGCCCAATCCAAGGCACATCAGAATGGTAGAGTGACAGTGGTCGGACTTACATTGGTGAGGTTGTACGTGACCATATAGGAATGGTGACTGCAACCTGGATGTAGACCACAGGGAGAATGTGGCTGATTCCATAGAAAGGGTAGGAGAGGCACTATCAATTCTCAACTGGGCTTGGGCCCAATCCAAGGTATGTCAGAATGGTAGAGTGACAGTGGTCAGTACAAAAAAACATGAAAGATGAACGTTGAATGGGAGTCCAGATGTCATGGATATCCATGGTATCTGAAGCCCAGCCTCTAGCATCTTTGTTGCCATAGCACAGCTGGCCTGAATTGGGTGACGGTTTGGCCAGTTGGCAACAACGACACTGGAACCTATTAACTACTTAAGACCCGGAGCAAAATGCAGCTAAAGGACCAGGCCCCTTTTTGCGATTCGGCACTGCGTCGCTTTAACTGACAATTGCGCGGTCGTGCGACGTGGCTCCCAAACAAAATTGGCGTCCTTTTTCCCCACAAATAGAGATTTCTTTTGGTGGTATTTGATCACCTCTGCATTTTTTTTTTGTGCTATAAACAAAAATAGAGCGACAATTTTGAAAAAAAAATCAATATTTTTTACTTTTTGCTATAATAAATATCCCCCAAAAATATATAAAAAAACATTTTTTTCCTCAGTTTAGGCCGATACGTATTCTTCTACCTATTTTTGGTAAAAAAAATCGCAATAAGCATTTATCGATTGGTTTGCGCAAAATTTATAGCCTTTTCAAAATAGGGAATAGTTTTATTGCATTTTTATAAAAAAAATTTTTTATTACTAATGGCGGCGATCAGCGATTTTTTTTCGTGACTGCGACATTATGGCGGACACTTCGGACAATTTTGACACATTTTTGGGACCATTGTCATTTTCACAGCAAAAAATGCATTTAAAATGCATTGTTTACTGTGAAAATGACAATTGCAGTTTGGGAGTTAAACACTAGGGGGCGCTGATGGGGTTATGTGTGACCTCATCTGTGTTTCTAACTGTAGGGGGGTGTGGCTGTAGGTGTGACGTCATCGATTGTGATTCCCTATAAAAGGGAACACACGATCGATGACGCCGCCACAGTGAAGAACGGGGAAGCAGTGTTTACACACAGCTCTCCCCGTTCTTCAGCTCCGGGGACCAATCGCGAGACTCCAGCGGTGATCGGGTCCGCGAGTCCTGCGGCGAGGAGGGGTTCACCGCTCCAGGGAAATCCCAAGTGCAATTGTGGATAAGTCCAGGTGGATGTGGGTGCTGGCAATGCACTAGGCAATGGAAAGTAGCAAAGGATGGATAGACGGCCGCACACCAAAGAACTCTTGAGTTGTCTTTATTGAAGGAACATGAGCAAACACTGCAAATACACAGCAGAAACCAAAAACAGCCATGGTCACGGAGCTTTGGACCGGGTCGCCGACGTATATCGGCGTTAGGCGGTCCTTAAGTGGTTAATTAGGGTTGCCACCTTTTCTTTGAGTCAAACCTGAACACTTTAGCAGTGCACAGTTTTTTTTTTTTTGTTTGCTTTTTTTATTTTATAGTATAAACTTTGCTATTAAATAACATTTCTAATCATATGACATTAATCACAAGAGTCCCCCTTTACATCAGAGTCCATAGAGTTTCCCTTTTACGTCTGAACTTGCAGCGTTTCCTTACACTGTAAGGGGGGACTGCAGACTCTGTTAGGGAAAACTTTTGGGACTCTAACATAAGAGATGCTCTGGGAACCCTGATTTCAGGGGGAACATTGAGAACTCTGTCATCTGACAAATGTGTCCATTCAGGTATTGAGCTTTTATTGTACACATTTGAGATATGAGGCTGGGATCCACAACAATAATGAGACCTCCTATTCGTTTATTTACTAACCTTTTCCATTACTAATGATCGGCATGTAAAGATACCATTACTGTATGTTTCTTTCTTTAAGGTATGGTGTTTTGGATGTATTTATGAAGTCACATGATGTTAGATGGCAGAGGATAGCCTTGTATTTAATTGGTAGATGGTACCTTAAAGCGGAGCTCCACCCTAAAGTGGAACTCCCGCTGATCGGAACCCTCCCCCCCTCCGGTGTCACATTTGACACCTTTCAGGGGGGAGGGGGGTGCAGATACCCGTCTAAAGACAGGTATTTGCACCCACTTCCGGCCACACAGTTTCGGGTAAACTGCGGGCATGACGTCACCTCCCGTCCTCCCCCCGTTGTGCATTGGGAACACTCGGCTCCCAGAGCACAGCGGGAGCCAATCAGCGGCGCAGCGCAACTCACGCATGCGCCGTAGGGAACCAGGTAGTGAAGCCGGAGCGCTTCACTTCCTGGTTCCCTCACTGAGGATGGCGGGGGCAGCAGAGTGACGAGCGATCGCTCGTCCTCTGCTGCGGACGGCGCTGGACTCCTGGACAGGTAAGTGTCCTAATATTAAAAGTCAGCAGCTGCAGTATTTGTAGCTGCTGGCTTTCAATATTTTTTTTTCATGGCACATCCGCTTTAAATGTCCTTGCACTATTTTATGCACCCATCACATGCCTGACGACGGGGTCCAGTGTGGCCCCGAAACATTGCACTCTTCTGCTGTGATGTGATCATTTTAAATAAAAGTTTTTGGATGCCATCTTAAGATCCATGGTGTGCTGCCAAATGTGCGTTAAAAGTTGAACATGTCGCAGAGGTGCCATTGTTAGTTTGATGACCATGCCTTGTTGAGAAATGAATATCCAGATTACCACGATGATCTTGATAATGGTGTATTTATTAAATTATTACATTCTAAAAAGGTTTGATACAAATGTTTGATAAATACTCCGTTATCAAGTAAAAAATGCAATGTTCTACAGTGCTGTTCAATATAATATAAAAATTTAAACTAACAATCTCTCCATATGTATATGCAACTATCAAACATATATTTCTTATATCCAAAATATGCGTGAAAAAATGTTAAGCAGTGTTAACAGTCCACAATCACATGCATCCAAAAAATAAAAAGTCTCTCAATGGTAGCAATGCTTTTCCATTATTTTATTTTCCATTCATTTGTGCTGAAAAAATGTTGTGATTTTCTTTTAAATATATAAAAGCATTTCTCCTCATCTTATCGTGCTGTGCCCATCACCACTATGCCAAAACTCTCACCTTATAGTTAGACCCAATATGCATTAGTTCTAATGTGCTTTTGCCCTTTAAGCCAGGTTTACTGTGCCAGGGATGATGGGCCTAATCCACAAAAACCCGGCGCAACCTAATCTTTCCCATTTAAGTTACACCGCCACAAAATCTCTACCTAAGTGCCCGATCTACAAAGCACTTGCCTAGAAATTTTGAGCGGTGTAACTTAAATCCGTCCGGCGCAAGGCGTTCCTAATCTAATGGGGCGAGTCCCATTTAAATTAGGCGCGCTCCCGCGCCGGACGTACTGCGCATGCTCCAGACGCGATTTTCCCGATGTGCTTTGCGCGGTTTTACGTTACGCAGAGTTTTGTGAATCGCGCCAGGTAAAAAAAGTTGCGTCGGGAAAAAAAAAGATGCGGCAGGAAATTTTTTTTTTTTTAAAGAAATTTGACAGCGTCGCGGGAAAGAAGGGTCTACTTTTACATGGTGTACTAACTTTACACTTTGTAAAAGCAGCCCTAATTTTGCGACGGCAAACTAATACTTACGGAGAAAAAACGAAGCGTTAAAGCTTTGTGGATCTCCGTAAATGCTAATTTGCATACCCGAAGCGGCATTTTGACGAGAAATGCCCCCAGCGGCGGCTGCGGTACTGCATCCTAAGATCCGACAGTGTAAGTCCCTTACACATGTCGGATCTTCTGCCTATCTATGAGAAACTGATTCTGTGGATCAGTTCCATAGATAGAAACAGGGATACGACGGCGTATCAGTAGATACGCCGGCGTATCCCTTTTGTGGATTAGGCCCGATGCTCTCCTTCCTTCCCACAGGGAATCTCAATCCATCCTCCAGAACCTCCCAATAAAAGTGTGCAGGGATCTCAACAAAAAGATACAAGTACAAATAGTGCTTTCCCGATACAGGCGAATTTCCAAAAATTTGAATATTGTCAAAAAGTTTATTTATTTCAGTTGTTCAATTCAAAAAGCGAAGCTCATGTATTATATAGATTCATTACACACAGAGTGATATCTTTCAAGCATTTCTTACATTTAATTTTGATGATTATGGATTACAGCTAATGAAAACGCAAAATTCAGTATCTCAGAAAATGATTTACGAAAGGCAAATCCACTTTGCACTACTGTACTCACACTTGAGTGGTTGCGCTTGGAACTCTTTTACTAGTTTTTACTCCAGTATTAAGGTTGTCGTGGTAATCTGGATAGTCATTCCTCCACATGGTATAATCCACAATCTAATGACGGCCACCTCTGTGACACGTTCTGCTTTCAGGTTTTTTGTAGAGACCACCAGACCCTCTAACTTAGCACACCCACTTGCTTGAGTTTAAGGATATCTAGAGGGAAGAAGCAAGTTGGAATCTGCAAATAATCTCCCTAAATTCTTACAATAAAGAAAATTGTTGCTTTTCACAACAAAACTAGAGTTTCACTTTAACCCTTTCTTTGCCACAAATGCAATTATATGAAACTACCGGATTGTTCCTACAAGTCATGAAACTGGCACGTCCACACCATCACACCTAGGTCAAACTCTCATCTGGATCTTTTGTGAGCCTGTGATCTCTACAGGTAAGGTGGGGATGGTGAGAAACCAATTTACTCTCCTCTATATTGACTGAACTCAAAATCTTTGGGTTTACAAGGTCTTTATACTGGTTCCGTCACATGAGTTGTAGATGCAACTAGTACCCTTTGTGTTTCAGCCTATAGGCACAGGTCAATGTAGTGATGCCTAGTGGTAATTCTTTGCTTCTTACAAAGCGGGGGACATAAATCACTTGCCTAGAGGGTAATAGGCTACATTTATGGTCTTCAAAGGAAGCTTTAACAGTTCTTTTCAGAAAATTATAATTTCTTTAGAAAAACCTGTATAGTCACAGATTGTTGTTCTTTTTTTTTTTAAAGTGCATGACGTGAACCTGTTACTTAAAGTGGAATTCCACCTAAAAATGCTGGGTACATACAGACTGAATATCGGCCCAAATTAGCCGGTACAATAGAAACTAGCCAACATTTGCCCCGTGTTTGCAGGTCCCTGTCTTACAGCTGGCTTTTGGCGAAACGGCATGCTGGAAAATCAGCACACAATCAGAAAACAATAGCACAGCGGGAGGAGATAGTACTTGTGTTAGTACAGTTTTTTCGAAAAGTTTGTTCATCAAAACATATAGTATATACCAAAAAAGGAATGTGCTTATAGGTTTTTATTTTATAATATACATTATGTATTCTTTGGTTTACAAATAAACAATTAGTACATAGTAGCAAAGGATTCCCAGAGCACTAGGAACTACCTAAAAAGCTGGTTTTGTCAGATTAAATCTACAGACTGAGCGGTTCTATAGAGCAGTGGTCATCAACCCTGTCCTCAGGGCCCACTAACAGGCCAGATTTTATGTATTACCTTGGGGAGATGCAGACTAGAATACTGCAATCACTGAGTAGCAAATGGTAGCACCTGTGATGTATTTCAGTTATCTTGCAAACCTGGCCTGTTAGTGGGCCCCGAGGACAGGGTTGATGAACACTGCTATAGAGGGATGTCACTGCTCTGACTCATTCCTTTGTGTTTGTAAATTTCATCTTGAGCTACTGATCTCTATAAAAAAAGAGGCTTGGAGATATGGAGAAATGTGTGAAAAAGAAGGCTGCATTATTTTTATATTCAATATATATATATATTTTCTTTTTTACATTTTCGGTTGTTTAGCTAATCCAATAAAGGTAATAAAAATATGAACAAAACATTATAATTTTTCGTTAAATTGTCTCAGTTATGTATGTGTGTGTATTTGTGCATCCCTCTTCTAATAACTACAGAAAATACAGAGGCTACCCACTTTTTTCTGTGATTGTGATAGCCAGTTGCCTGGCTCTCCTGCTTGCTGACCCTTACAGAAATGGAACAAGTTTGTAGGTTTTGAATTCACTGGCTGCATGCTTGTTCTTGGGTAGTGACTCAGAAAGTACTGCAGCCAGTGTAACAGCTAAATAAATAACAGGAGGCCAGCAACGGCACTTCTGTATTTCCATTGTCTCCTTTAAAGTAGTTGTAACCCCTAAGGAAAAAAAACTGTCCCTTTAAAGCATGTTAAACCGCATAGTGCTTCTGTTGTGTCATTTGTCCCTTTCTATGTTGTCATATACCTGGTTGATCCTGCCTGTTCCTGTGTTCCCTTTAGTGTGCTGACCACGATAATCATGGCTGCTGATCCATGATACTGTGGTCAGTTTACTTGCCTCTGTCATCCAGCTGCTCTCCTCTTACCCCCTCTCTCTCCCTATACCAGGAAGTAATCCCCGCTTGGAGCCATAGAAGAAATACGGCTAAAACGATAAGTACCAAAAAAAAAAAAAAAAAAGACCAGCATACTGCAGATGTCAGCAGTATGCTGCATCTAACTGCAGAAAGTTGATTTTTGGGTGAACTCCCGCTTTAAAGTGTATATAAACCCAACAATGAACTTCTGTTATTCACTCCCTTTTTTCTGTAAATTTTTTCTCAAACAATAGGTGCTGGAACTCAACCATGCCCCCCCCCCCCCAAAACCCCTCCCCTACACACACCCTCCAAATCACATCAAACAGTGGGTGTGGTCAGTCAAATCTGACGAACAGTAGGAGGGTCTTAAAGGGGCATTAAAGTGGTTGTAAACCCTTATTTGTCTCTTTTACCTACAGGTAAGCCTATAATAAGGACCTTGCCGAATTTAAATCTCCCGCACGCACGCGCGGGAGTGACGTCATCGCCGCTCCAGCCAATCACAGCGCTGGAGCGGCGATACCCGGAAGACACGCCGGAGCAAGATGACATCTCGCTCGGCGTGAACCAGGTAAGTGTTCCTCACCTCGTTCCGAGGTAAGTATTTCATAATCAGCCAGTATGCGGTGCATACTGGCTGATTATGCCTTTTGCCTTGCAGGTTTCAAAAAAAAAGTTTATGCGGTTTACAACCGCTTTAAATACCAGGATTGCATTACATGCAGAGTACAGCATTACACACAATGGGCCAGATCCACAACCAGCGGGCGCAACGTAACTTTTGTGATTTAAGTTACACCGCCGCAAATTACACAAGTTAGTGCCCGATCCACGAAGCACTTACCTGGAAATTTGCAGCGTGTAACTTAAATCCATCTGGCGCAAGGCGGGCTTATTCAAATGGGGCGAGTCCCATTTAAATTAGGCACGTTCCTGAACGTGCCTAATTTAAATGGGACTCGCCCCATTTGAATAAGCCCGCCTTGCGCCAGATGGATTTAAGTTACACGCTGCAAATTTCCAGGTAAGTGCTTCGTGGATCGGGCACTAACTTGTGTAATTTGCGGCGGTGTAACTTAAATCACAAAAGTTACGTTGCGCCCGCTCCCGACGCTATTTTCCCGACGTGCTTTGCGCGAAGTTACGTTGCGCCGAGTTTTGTGAATCGCGACGTGTAAAAAAGAGATGCGGCGGGAAAAAAATAAAATAAAAAAAAATCATTTGACAGCGACGCGGGAAAGACGGGTATACTTTTACATGGTGTACTAACTTTACACTTTGTAAAAGTAGCCCTATCTTTGCGACGGCAAACTAACACTTACGGCGACTTAACGAAGGGAAAAAGCTTTGTGGATCTCCGTAAGTGCTAATTTGCATACCCGACGCTGGATTACGATGAGAAATGCCCCCAGCGGCGGCCACGGTACTGCATCCTAAGATCCGACAGTGTAAGTCCATTACACCTGTCGGATCTTAGGACTAGCTATGCGTAACTGATTCTATGAATCAACCGCATAGTTAGAAACAGGGATACGACGGCGTATCAGCAGATACGCCGTCGTATCCCTTTTGTGGATCTGGCCCAGAGTACAGAGCTGTCACTTTTAAACACAGAAACCGGACTTCTGTGTTTATAAGTTATTGTGGTGAGCAGCCCCCCCCCCCCCCCAAGGGTCTGAGCCAGAGGTGGTGGAACTGAGTTCCACCAAGTTCCCCCTGAAAAAAAAAAGCCCTGGTTAAATATATAATTGAAATAGTTTTGTTATATCTGTATAACTGTCAAAAATACCTGCTGATCCTGCCAGAAATTAATCTCTGCTCCTCCATAGATGCAGTACAGTGAGTGAGCGTTGCCACTCTCGGACAGGAAGTGTGTTACTGGCAGGATAAAGAAAAAAAGCCTGAAAAATAAAAAAAGAAAACAAATGCAGCCACCACATCTAATGACTAAAAACTGCAATATATTGCATTTTTGTTCTTGAGTTTTCATACACCTTTAAATAGTGAATTAGCGAGTTACTGCATGTCCAATTCCTCATTTTTGCATTTTAGCATTACGAAAAACGGCACATCTCGATAAGCTGGATCCAGTCTAAATGTTTCCACTTGCATGTGTATAAAAAGAACTCGTAGCATATAAAGAAGATTATTTCATATCTGACCCACTTAACTGGAAGCCATAGTGTGGACTGATCACTAGCAATGAGGTATCACAGTGCTACCACATCCGTCCCTGTAGGTTTAAAGTAGGTCAGCTAGCTATATGAAAAACAGCAAAGAAAGATACAGGCAGTAAGGAGAGTGTATAGTTCTTAGAATTACAAGTGTCAGACACTTTATTCTTTGTATACGTAGAGCACTTCCTATTCCAATTCCCTATTCTATAGCATGCTACTAAGGGCCAGATTCACGTACACTAGCGGCGGCGTAACGTATCCCGTTTACGTTACACCGCCGCAAGTTTTCAGCGTAAGTGCCTGATTCACAAAGCAATTACCTGTAAACTTGCGGTGGTGTATCATAAACACGTCCGGCGCAAGCCCGCCCCAATTCAAATGGGGCGTGTACCATTTAAATTAGGCGTGCTCCCGCGCTGGACTTACTGCGCATGCTCCGTTAGGAAATTCCCGCCGTGCTTTGCGCGAAGTGACATCATTTTTTTGAACGGCGACGTGCGTAACGTACTTTCATATTCCCGGACGTCTTACGCAAAAAAAAATTTTTAAATTCGATGCGGGAAAGACGGCCATACTTTAACATGGCTCGTGTAAAGTTAAGGCAGGTAAAACGAGCCTTAACTTTGCGATGGGAAAAAATAACTAGCGACGACGTAACGAACGCGAAAACCGTTGTGGATCGCCGTAAATGCTCATTAGCATACCCGACGCAGGAAAACAACGCAAACTCCACCCAGCGGCGGCCGAAGTATTGCAGCCTAAGATCCGAAGGCGTACGAAGCCGTAAGCCTGTCGGATCTTATCCAAAAGCCGTCGTATCTTGTTTGTGAATGACAAATCAAGATACGACGCGGCAAATTTGAAAATACGCCGGAGTATCAGCAGATACTCCGGCGTATTTGTTCTGTGAATCTGGCCCTAAGTTCCTAAAAGAAAAGTGTAGCTTGATAAATATTGTTGTAATTACATTAAAATACAGTAAAAGCTTTGATTGCGAGTATAATTCATTCCAGAAGCATGCTTGTAATCCAAAACACTTGTATATCAAAGCAAATTTCCCCATAAGAAATAATGGAAACTCAAATGATTCGTTCCACAAGAATTTATTCATAAGTCCTTCAGTTTATAGTCCATATAAAAAGATATAACAATGTGACCAGATTGTGTAACCATAAAATTTCCATCCACAAATGGACATTTTATGGTGTTAAGGGCTGATTATGGCGAGTCTGCAGGCTGCGGGTACGTTTGGAGGACAGGAGACACAGGTCTGGCGGAGGTGCCCATATGGGGTATCCGAGATCCGTCACAATTGAAAAAGCTCTCAAATATGCAAGTATACATTGGAAGCATGCGTAGGATTTTTGTGCGTCGGAATTGCATACAGGTGATCGGAAATTTCCAACAAGAACTTTTGCTGTCGGAAAAATAGAGAACCTGCTCTCAAATTTTTCTTGTCGGAAATTCCGACAGCAAATGTCCGATGGAGCATACACACGTTCGGAATTTATGACAAAAAGCTCACATCAAACGTTTGTTGTCGGAATTTCCGATCGTGTGTACGCGGCATTTCACAAATGTAGAGAATAAGATTTCCTATCTGTGCCCAGTCTTGCCACACAGAGTTAATCCAGCTCTGAGCAATCCTCTTTTTATTGTTCAGGGAAGTAAAACAGACTTCCAGATAAAAACCAAAGTCCTTGCTTGAGTGACAGGTTATTTACATATCTCGTGCACTAGCTTGCAGACATACACAGCTTCTGTAAAAAAAGTGCTCAATTCACATCCCCCTCCCTTCTTCCCTCCAGCTCTATATATATTCTGATGGCTGTTGCATTTTCTCATGGCACTGAACTGTGACTCACCCCATATTTTGAAAACATTTAATCAAAACACAGGGGAGGGGATGTGAATTGTGCACTTTTTTTCAGAAGCAAGGACTTTGGTTTTTATCTGGAAGTCTGTTGTATTTCACTGAACAATAAAAGAGGATTGCTCAGAGCTGGATTAACTCCGTGTGGCAAGACTGGGCACAGATGATAGGAAATCTTATACTGTACATTGTGACATAAAAAAAAAAAAAATGTTTTGGGTTTACATCCACTTTAACCTAGAGATACATATAAAAGGTATTGGAGATGTGTCTTCTTTCAACTTATGTAACAATAGGCACATAAATATAAAAGTACTGAGAGCCAATGGCTCCTGCTACTGTGTCTCAGCCAATGAGGAGAGAGAGACCCAGGACAGCCAAGGCTCCCGTGCTCATCGCTAGAGTAAGAGGGGGCTCAGGTGAGTATTGGGGGGGTTTCTGCACACAGAAGGTTTTTTACCTTCATGTATAGGATGCATGAAGGTGTAGCACACCCCCTAAGGAGCCACAAGTGAACTGGGATCCCTCACTCTGAACAACCAGGCAAACTGAATCTTCACAGGCACTCTAGAATCAGAGAACAGTCCAGTTTTTGTTGTTTATTGAGGGTAATAGCTTGGATATAGGATGGGAGGTTATGGGATGCCCATTTGACTTCAACTACAACTTCAGGGCCAACTTTTCTTATATACAGTCTCTACATACAGCTCCTCTTCTTCCTCCGGTACTCCTTTGCTGCAGAACCCAGCTGGATCACTGTGAGTAGAAGGGACCTTCCAGGACCCGACCCCCGATAGCCTCCTCAGCACTCCATCTCCATCTTCCACCTGACTGCCTTTGCTGGTAGGACTATTTAAGGGGTGATTCTGCCCCCTGCTGGCCCATTTTCTGGGGATTGGCCGAGGACCTCATAAATATGCATGGCAGCCCCTCCTTACCCCCGCCCTCCAGCTCTAGAAGTTTCCACCAACATCCAGACCAGAGGTAGGTGCCAGAAAGAGCTACCAGATGAGTCATCCAACCCCTGAGTCACTAAACCCTGACCCAGATAAACAGCCCAGGCTTGGCCCTTAGCCAACCAAAAATTTACCTACACTAACAGCTAGCCTATGCTAACTCTGGCACACTTCTAGAGGGTGCTACAAAGGTAAAAAACCTTCAGCCTTTATGATCACTTTAAGCTTCATTTAGATGTGCGATAACGGGGGAGGTAAAAATGCACGATTGCGTTTTTGCTGCCCACCAACTGCCCCCTCTTAAGCTACAATAGGCAGAGGACAGGGGTGTTTACATGCTGCGGTCACTATGCTTCGCACTAGTAGCAAAGTTTACCTGACATGTAGCGATCGTCGGGCTTGCCAAGACACTCAAGCAAATGGAAAAGTGCCATAAAAATCCCTGTAACCCTGACCGATGCATGCAGTTGTGCCACGTTTGTCAGCAAAAATAAGGTTAAAGTAGGTGGCGAGAAGGTGTCACATTGCTTTTTTACCACCTGTCAGTAGCCTCTAAAGCACAATCAGAAGGCCAATCAGCGCCTGCGCACCGGCGCCGAATAGAGCCGAGCCGACCCGAGCTTCTTTCGGGAAGTCGTGAGGCGCTGTGTGTTGTTTAGCATGCCAATTGATTGGCATGTCAATAGGAACGCCCACTCCCGCGGGATTCCCTACCCGGAAGCCGCGGTGAAGGCTATGGCTAAACGATATCTACAGGAAAAAAAAAAAAAGGTCAGTGTTATTTTATTTGCAGGACTGGGCTGGATATAATGTTAGAATTTTTTTTATAGGGTGAACCTCCACTTTAAAGTGGTTGTTAAAACACTGTAACCTGTATACACCATCAGCACTGCCTCCTATTGTAGTATGCCCCTCTGTGTGTGATTTATAAAAATAAATGCTGCAAATACCTAATTTCACTGCTGAGCTTGCGATCACATGACTGGCCAGCTTTCTCCTTTCCTCCTCTGAGAGATGCAGTGGGCGGGGCTGAGATTCCCCTGCTGATGTCAGTCTGGAGGAGAGGAGGAGAGAGCTGGCTGGTCATGCGATCGCAATCTCAGCTCTTAAATGAGGTATTTACAGCATTTAAATTTATAAATCATTCACAGAGGTGGACACTGCAATAGGAGGCAGTGCTGATGGTGTGTACAGGTTAGTGTTATGAGAGCAGCAGGAGGGGGAGGGGCGGCTCACACAGACAGAGAGGGGAGAGGAGGACACAGGAGCAGAGAGGAGAGCAGATAGCAGGCTGCTGATGACATAGGCACATAACTGACCACGGTGTCTGGTGTCAGCAGCCATGATACACCGTGGTCAGTTTACAGAAGGGTGGTGAGAAACTGTCCAGATCAGCCAGGTTTTTTAGGTGTTCCAGGGGGCCAAATGACACAGGACAAGCACTGTGTCATATAACATTCTTTAAAGGAGCAGGATCCATTTGTTGGGGGGTTAACAAATGCTTTAAAGACAGCTAGAAAGATCACTGGTGTCATGTCTCTGGCTCTGCCAAGTGGCGTTGGACCCAACCTCTGGAGGGATCTCAGGGTTTTGTGGAACCCTGGTTGAGAATGGCTGTGCTTTTCTGTCCCTGGTTGGAACAGAACCCAGAAGCCCAGCAAAACATGAGAATTTGGCAGAGTATGTGTCAACCATGCAACGTGTGAATAGAGAGAAAACAAGTATTTACAATATACTGTGGCATTTGAAGCTGTTCTGACCTTTTTCTTATTGCACTTATTTTACAGCCTCTTTTATGTTCCTGTTAACCTATTACAAGCCCGACACTTCCCCATACAGAATAAATTACCTGCGTGGGATTCTACTGACAAATAGGAGAAAAAGGGCAAAATCCGCAGCACATCAGGATACAGTGCAAAGGTGTGCAGGACTTTTATTGACCCAATGCACATTATGGAAATAGCAATTCATACTCATGGTATTTACAGAGGTTATACTGACCAACGGCGGATCCAGGGGGGGGGGCAACAGGGCAATTGCCCCCCCCGAGGCAATCATGTCACATTGGCTTTAAAAAAATAAAAAAATAAAAAAAAATTTTTTATTTTTTTTTTTTAATATTTTTTTTTTAAAGTGCTTTGTGGCAACGGCGGATCCAGTGTGGGGGGGCAACATGGCAATTGTTCCCCCCCCCCGAGGCAATCATGTCACATTGGCTTAAAAAAAAAAAAATTTTTTTTTTTATTTTATTTTTTATTTACTATTTTTTTTAAACTGCTTTGTGGCAACGGCGGATCCGGGGGGGGGGCAACATGGCAACATGGCAATTGCTCTCCCCCCCAAGCCAATCATGTCACATTGGCTTTTAAACTGCTTTGCAGTGCCTGCAGCTCCCGCTGCCGAGTCTCTAACTCTCTCTCCCTCTCTCATCACCAGGGCCGATCTGGCGCAGCCCGGTAGGCTGCCTGTCCTGAGGCTGCTTTGAGCTGTAGCTGACTGCAGCACTCCCCCTCTCTCCTGCGTGTATGACATCGGGCATCTCTGGCTGTGTGTGAGAGCTGGATCTGTGTTCGCTGTGCTGCCTGTGCTAGACCTGCTCGTGTGATAGTAGATGGAGATGGGACACTGATTGAATCAGTGTTTTGTCTATCACACAAGCCCGTCTAGGGTGGGACTTTGCTAGAGCCGAACACAGACCTACAGCTCCTGTTTGTTCCATGACACACGTCGGGAGAGGAGATACCTGCTGTGTGTGATCGAGGCAATGCCATGGTGAGTGCCATGCACAGTGTGGCTGCATTAATAGACAAAAGTGGGGCTGCATTCATATACAAAAGTGGGACTGCATGTATATACAAAAGTGGGACTGTATTCATATACAAAAGTGGGACTGCATTGATATACAAAAGTGGGGCTGCATTCATATACAAAAGTGGGACTGCATGTATATACAAAAGTGGGACTGTATTCATATACAAAAGTGGGACTGCATTGATATACAAAAGTGGGACTGCATTGATATACAAAAGTGGGGCTGCATTGATATACAAAAGTGGGGCTGCATTCATAGACAAAAGTGGGGCTGCATTGATATACAAAAGTGGGGCTGCATTGATATACAAAAGTGGGGCTGCATTGATATACAAAAGTGGGGCTGCATTGATATACAAAAGTGGGGCTGCATTGATATACAAAAGTGGGGCTGCATTCATAGACAAAAGTGGGGCTGCATTCATAGACAAAAGTGGGACTGCATTGATATACAAAAGTGGGTCTGCATTGATATACAAAAGTGGGTCTGCATTGATATACAAAAGTGGGTCTGCATTGATATACAAAAGTGGGACTGCATTAATATACAAAAGTGGGACTGAATTTATACACAAAGGTGGGGCTGCGTTCATATGCACAGTGAGGCTGCAATGGTGGGCACTGATGAGGCTGCATTGATCTCTTGTACCATGTGTTCAGTCTCTGACCATCCCTTGTACCATGCCTGCAGTCTCTGACCATCTCTTATACCACGTCTGCAGTCTCTGACCATCTCTTATACCACGTCTGCAGTCTCTGACCATCCCTTGTACCATGCCTGCAGTCTTTGACCATCTCTTATACCACGTCTGCAGTCTCTGACCATCTCCTGTACCACGTCTGCAGTCTCTGACCATCCCTTGTACCATGCCTGCAGTCTCTGACCATCTCTTATACCACGTCTGCAGTCTCTGACCATCCCTTGTACCATGCCTGCAGTCTCTGACCATCTCTTATACCACGTCTGCAGTCTCTGACCATCCCTTGTACCATGCCTGCAGTCTCTGACCATCTCTTATACCACGTCTGCAGTCTCTGACCATCCCTTGTACCATGCCTGCAGTCTCTGACCATCTCTTATACCACGTCTGCAGTCTCTGACCATCCCTTGTACCATGCCTGCAGTCCCTGACCATCTCCTGTACCACGTCTGCAGTCTCTGACCATCTCTTGTACCACATCTGCAGTCTCTGACCATCCCTTGTACCACGTCTGGAGTCTCTGACCATCTCCTGTACCACGTCTGCAGTCTCTGACCATCTCCTGTACCACGTCTGCAGTCTCTGACCATTTCTTGTACCACGTCTGCAGTCTTTGACCATCCCTTGTACCACGTCTGCAGTCTCTGACCATCTCCTGTACCATGTCTGCAGTCTCTGACCATCTCCTGTACCATGTCTGCAGTCTCTGACCATCTCTTGTACCATGCCTGCAGTCTCTGACCATCTCTTATACCATGTCTGCAGTCTCTGACCATCCCTTGTACCATGCCTGCAGTCTCTGACCATCCCTTGTACCACGTCTGCAGTCTCTGACCATCTCTTATACCATGTCTGCAGTCTCTGACCATCCCTTGTACCATGCCTGCAGTCTCTGACCATCTCTTGTACCACGTCTGCAGTCTCTGACCATCCCTTGTACCACGTCTGCAGTCTCTGACCATCTCCTGTACCACGTCTGCAGTCTCTGACCATGTCTTGTACCATGTCTACAGTCTCTGACCATCTCTTGTACCATGTCTGCAGTCTCTGACCATCTCTTGTACCACGTCTGCAGTCTCTGACCATCTCTTGTACCATGTCTGCAGTCCCTGACAATCGTCTACAAACTATGGGATAGATTTATGGCATTTATATTTAAATATTTTTTACTAGTAATGGCGGCGATCATTGATTTTTTAGCGGTACTGCAACATTGCAGCGGACACATCGGACACCTAATTGAGTTCTGTAAGCAACACCTTATTTTCTGGCAGTGCCCCTCCCGAGACTAGACTCTGGATCCGCCCTTGATACTGACAGATATATGAAATGGAAACACTCCTATAGAATAAACAGACAGAGGCAATTCAAATATTCCTCAATGAATACCATGTTACACTATGGCAGATAAGCAATTAAAATATTCCATAATGAATACAAAGTATATATCATAACAGATAACCAGACAATAAAAATATTTTACAATGGATGCCGTGTATAGAGTGCTGGATTAAACTCTGCGGAGGCCTCTGGGTAGTGGAAACCTTGGGCCCCCCTCCAGGTTTCTTGTGAGCACTCTCTAATCTAGTGGGATAACATTGAACTAAATAGCGGAGATTACCATTACTGCAGCAAATTACATTTACTTAGGTTGCACCAGGGGAGGGCTGGGCCGGGTGGCTGGGTGGCAATTGCCTCCCAGGCCGCCCTGACTTATGGCCGGCAGCCGCTGCTCGCTACCATTTTCTTTTTTATTCTGGTCTAGGAAGTTGGGCTGGGGGCATGGCAACGGCGGCCGACCACTAGCTGTTGCATTCCGGGAGTTGTAGTCCACGCTCAAGCTCCCGGTGGGTGGAAAACAGAGCAGCGCAGAGGAAACTACAACTCCCGGAGACTGGATCCTTGGAAGCATGGTGTGCCAGGGAGTCGGAACGCAGGGCTGGGTGCTGGCTGCAACTTGACCCCAGGACCAAGAGCATTACCCCCCCAGGAGGCCGTGGCATGCAAGGACCTACTGAGATCACTGTGGTGAGAGACCCTGACACCCATAGCTGACCCCCCCATCCCCCCATACACCCCATAACCTGCCCCAGTTATCAGCCTGCATTGATGGGCACTGGAGTTGACTGCACAGGTAATGCTGCATTGAAAAACCAGATGGGCCATGGAAGGCCATGCAGATTCGGCGGTTCAATGGGCCAATTGACTGAACCTGCCCCCCAGGCCTAAGGCTGCCAGCCCTCCCCTGGGTTGCACCAACATTTTTTACTAATTAACCGCTGAAAGATGAGCTTCAAAGAGAAACAATGTCATGTCTGATGTCTATGGTTTATGTCAGGGCCGATCCTAGGGTCACAGAAGCCTGGGTGCAGAAATATTTCTGGTGCCCCCAAAAGGTCGTGGTCATCTTACCAGCTCCTCCCCTTTAAAATGTTTCTATGGCAATGACTCTAACACAGAGATGCTCCCCTAACACGGACAAAGAGAACACGTCAGGCACGGACCGTCCCCCAGCAACGTCACTGCACGACTGGTCTCTCTCCACACAGAGACAGCCGCTGCTTTGCTCTCCTCCTCTGACAGGAGGATCGGGGGGACAGGCTTGGGCAGGAAACACAGTGGCAGTGCCCCCACCTCTGTGGCGCCTGGGTGGACTGCACCCCACGCACCTGCCTAGGATCAGCCCTGGTTTATGTACTTTACCCCCTGACCAACCGGGCACTGTAGTTTTACTGCTATAGAGCAGGCCAACTGCGCAGAATCACGTATATAAATGCATAGTTTCAAATGTCTCTGATTTCGAGGGACTGTCCCTGATTTGAAGCAATGTCCCTCTGTCCCTCATTCCTCCTGATTTGTCCCTCATCTTGGTCTGAACTATATAGCTGTATATAAAATGCACTTTTTATCTATCACAAAGTGTTTTCCAGCACTAAACCTTTCATCGGATTTCTAAATTGCTGCATTTGTAAATTCCAAAAGCCAATATAAAAGGAATAGTAGTGATAATAAAGCACCTGTGGGTCTAACCAATCTTGTTTTTTGTACAATTCTCCCTTAAGGGGGCGTGGCATGAGGTGTATCTTATGCCTGCATACTTTTGCTGATAGGTGTCCCTCATTCCCATCTTAAAAAGTTGGAAGTTGGAATGTGATTCTGCTCTTCTCTGGCAGGGGGTACGCGTGATTAGTCACAGCACAAGCCAATCAGTGGGTGCCAACCAATGGATGACCGCCAGCACCTGCTGATCAGCGAGGAGGAAGACAGGACAGAGCTCTATATATGTAAACAATGCAGAGTTCTGTCCTGATTTGTTTGCCTGAAAAGCAGAGAAGAAAAACCAGCACATCCCTTAGTGAAAGCAACACCTATTACACACAAAACACATGTTAGGTACACAGTTAATATTTTGATCGCCCTAGATGTTTATAAAAATGTAAAAATATCCCAAGCTTTAACAGAGAACTGTTCAATCATAGAAACATAGAAAATTGATAGCAAAAAAAGAGTAGTACATCGAGTCTGCCCATTTTTTTTTTGTGTGCCCCCCCCATTAACCTCATTGTCTGACTATAGATTTATGTTTATCCCAAGCATGTTTTAAGCCGAAAGCTGAAATCCATCATCTGAAAATGAAAAGATTATGGCATAACTGCAAATCTACAAAGACATGGCCGTCCATCTAAACTGACAGGCCGGGCAAGGAGAGCATTCATCAGAGAAGCAGCCAAGAGGCCCATGGTAACTCTGGAGGAGCTGCAGAGATCCACAGTTCAGGAGGGAGAATCTGTCCACAGGACAACTATTAGTCGTGCTCTCCAGAAATCTGCCCTTTATGGAAGAGTGACAAGAAGAAAGCCATTGTTGAAAGAAAGCCATAAGAAGCCCTGTTTTTAGTTTGTGAGAAGCCATGTGGGGGACACAGCAAACATGTGGAAGAAGGTGCTCTGGTCAGATGAGACCAAACTTGAACTTTTTGGCCTAGAAGGAAAACGCTGTGTGGCAGAAAACTAACACTGCACATCACCCTGAACACACCATCCCCACTGTGAAACATGGTGGTGGCAGCATCATGTTGTGGTGATGCTTTTCTTCATGCATAAAGGGGTAATATCTCGCAGGAGAGAACCAAGGTGGAATTCCCCCGGGGGATATAAGGGGCTACTAAGGGCAGTAATGGCCAATGTTAAGGGTCAATAGAGATTTATTGGAATAATACAAAAGTGATACTTGGATAAATAGTTACAACATAACGCTACCAATAGCTAATACTAAAAACCATCTACTTGTTGACTAACATAGACAACAGATAACCAAAAAACAGTCCGGACGCCAAATTAGCCGCACTTGTTGGGATTCCCGCACGGTATTACACCGTGTAGCTTAATTAAATAATCATGGTGAAAAAGTTAGGAACTCCCAACATGTGCGTCCCCGCGGGGAAATAAGATTGGAGGGATAAGGATTGTGTAATGAAGGGCTAAAAGATAGTGCCTGATTGCTAAAAGAACTAGTCCTAAAGCAGTTGTGGATGTGCTGAAAATCTGTAGTAATCCTGAATCTGTGGTAACTCAGAGGTTACAATGGTCGCACAGTCCTAAGAATGAGCTATTCAAGAATTAATCGTCTCTAAGGCCCCGTACACACGGTCGGACAAAACCGATGAGAATGGTCCGACGGACCGTTTTTATCGGTTCACCGCTGAAGTGGCCTGATGGTCTGATGTGCGTACACACCATCAGTTCAAAATCCGATCGGGTCAGAACGCGGTGACGTAAAACACACGACGTGCTGAAAAAAACGAAGTTCAATGCTTCCAAGCATGCGTCAACTTGATTCTGAGCATGCGCGGGTTTTGAACCGATGCTTTTCTGTACTAACCATCGGTTTGGTCCGATCGGGCAGCGGTCCATCGGTTCGGTTTTGAAGCATGTTTTAATATTTGGGACCGAAGGAAAACAGACCGATGGGCTATACACACGGTCGGTTTGGTCCGATGAAACTGAACTTCGGTTCATTCTCATCGGTTCGGTCCGACCGTGTGTACGGGGCCTCAGTGTTCATTATTTGCTCCGACTGCTTCAAAAGCATTGCCTCTGTTTAATATAGGATCACAGAGAGGTCAGCAGAGTGTCTGTGCTGAAATGAACATCTTGATTTAATCAATATAGTGAATGCTGAAAGAGGAGGAGGCGTGCACCGCTCCCTTATAACCTATCAGTGCATGCCTACTTCTTATTACTATAGATTTTACGATCAAAATCTTGGAGTTAAAACAAATAGTTTTTTTTCTTCTTTAGTGTTGGTTGTCACTGTCTCACAACGCATCTGGTGACTGGTACTGTACATACAATCATTTCTGTATGCTTTTATTCTACGTTGCTGGAACCAGAGCCACAACAATAGTGAGAACTGAGTACATGTATTTCCTTCATTACACATCCCTATTCCTGTGGGTAGTATCATGATCACATGTTAAATAACAGGTTTTAACCTTTTGCCGACCGCGCCATAGCAAAAATACTGCTACAGCGCGGTCGAGTTGTTCTGGGAGGATGTCCTCGTGCACTTCCGTGTTTTGCGCGCACCCTGCGGCGCGCTCGCGGGAGTGTGCGTGCTCGCCGGGGTCCAGGAGCCAATGATAGCGGCTCTTCACCACCTGATCGCTCCCTCCAATGAGGGAGCGATCAAAAAGTAAACAAACGCAGGTCATCCAAAGGTCTCCTTCTCTTCTCTCCTCACACCGTTACAGAGTGTGAGGAGAGAAGACATTTTAAAAGTGAGTGTCATTTTTTCTTGTGCCCAGCAGTGCCTAGCAGTGCCCAGAAGTGCCTAGCAGTGCCCAGCAGTGCCACACAGTACCCATCTGTGCCACACAGTACCCATCTGTGCCACACAGTACCCATCTGTGCCCCTACAGTACCCATCTGTGCCCCTACAGTACCACTACAGTCCCCACCAGTGCCAATACAGTCCCCATCAGTGCCACCTCTGCCACTTCAGTGCCACCTCTGCCACTTCAGTGCCCATTGGTGCTGCTAGTTTGGGTTATTTTTTACTAACGATATGTAGCAGTATACATTTTTGCCAAAATTTATGAAGAAAAATTATATATTTGCAATATTTTATAATAGAAATGAAGAAAAATTCATTTTTTTTAACCAAATTTTTAGTCTTTTTTTTATTTATAGCACAAAAAATAAAAAACCCAGGGGTGATCAAATACCACCAAAAGAAAGCTCTATTTGTGGGGAAAAAATTTCATATTTGTACAGTGTTGCATGACTGAGTAATTGTCATTCAAAATGTGAGAGCACCGAAAGCTGAAAATTCGTCTGGTTAGGAAGGGGGTTTAAGTGCCCAGTGGTCAAGAGGTTAAAAGACATTCTACTGTTATCCCATTAGATACTGCCCAACTTTCAGAAATCCATCCATGGTGTGGAGAGAGATGTAACAGATCCATCTTACACAAGTCTACAAAACCCATTGTCATACATTGACAGTATATCCTGATTTATTGCACATATATTGTAGTCTCATCGTGAGTGGTATTTGCTTCTTTCTAGATAACAGCATGGATAGCCAAGGAGGGACTAGAATTTTACTCCAAAAATGGTTGCATATTCAGTTCTACATTTATTCCTAGTGGCACGAGGGATTTTAACCCCCTTGGCGGTAAACCCGAGCGTGACTCGGGGTTGGTTTTCAATGATAGGATCGGTATCCCCGAGTCACGCTCGGGCTGGACTTGCAGAGTGTGCAGCGGCGCGGCTTACCTTTCGCTGGATCCACAGGCAAGTTACTTACCTTGTCCCTGGATCCAGCAATGCCACCGCGCTGTGTGAGCGAGCGGGTCCTCCTCGCTCGATTCACAGTCTCCCCGTGTGCCGCCGATCTCCGTTCCCTGCGACGTTACGACGCACAGGAGCGGAGAACGGCGCCAAATTCAAAAAAGTAAACAAACACTTTACATACAGTATACTGTAATCTTATAGATTACAGTACTGTATGTAAAAAATACACACACCCCTTGTCCCTAGTGGTCTGTCCAGTGCCCTACATGTACTTTTATATAATAAAAACTGTTCTTTCTGCCTAAAAACTGTAGATTGTCCAAAAGTGTCCCTTTATGTCAAAAATGGTTTTAGATCAGCTAGAAAACAGCGATAATAAATAACAATCACTTGCAGAAATGTGCGATAGCGATTTGTGGGGAAATTCGTCATAAAAAAAAAAAAATAATGACAGCGACAATTCTGCAACTAAGCAAAATTCTGTGATTTTGAGTTGATTACATTATTGAATCATTTGTATTATAATTATATTATTATTTGTTATAATTATTTATAATTATTTATTATATTATAATTTATAATTTTGTTTTAAAAAAAAAAATCATACCCGGGATGCCTACAAGACTCTTGCTTGGTCAGATTTAAGTGAGGCCTCGTACACACGACAGAGATTCTCGGCAGAATTCGCCGAGAAATTCGGTCAAAACCCGGATTCTGCCGAGAATCTCTGTCGTCTGTACAGTTTTGGCTCGATGGAGCCGCCGAGGAACTCGACGAGAAAATAGAGAACATGTTCTCTATTTTCTCGTTGTCCTCGTTCTTCTATGGGAGAAGCCGGCCCGCCGAGCTCCTCGGCGGCTTCATCCCAAAACTCGACGAGGAACTCGACGTGCCAAGCACGTCGAGTTCCTCTGTCGTGTGTACGGGGCCTGAGTTATTCCTAAGAATTGCAGGCCTACAGTATAAAACGCCAAATTTCCTTGCAAAATAATTGTACCGCTTTTGGTACAAAATTCCAGACAGAATCATACCGCCAGGGAGGTTAAAGTAAAAATCCACCATTTCTTTTTGTAATAAGATTTTATCAAAATCCCCCCTTCTGGCTGGTAGTTTAAGAGAGTAGATACCTTTAACCTCAAGGCCATCTGGTTTGCCCTGGTGCTGTTGTGCGAAATGTTTTGCCACTGGGCTTTCATGGCCCTTCTCAGGATCTCTTTCCTTTTCTTTCTTTATGTCCCTGGGGTGCTCTCCTATTCTGACCTTAAGTTGTCTTCTGGTCTTACCATCATAGATTTTTTTTTGCTTTTCTTCAGCAGGGACAGGGAAGCTGGTCAGAGTTGATGGGAAGATGGATGGAGCCAAATACAGGGCAATCTTAGAAGAAAACCTGTAAAAATGTAAAAAAGACTTGAGACTGGGGTGGAGGTTCACCTTCCAGCAGGACAACGACTCTAAACATACAGCCAGAGCTACAATGGAATAGTTTAGATCAAAGCATATTCATGTGTTATGCCCCGTACACACCATCACTTTATGTGATGAAAAAAAAACGACACTTTCTGTGAAGTAAAAAACGACGTTTTTGAAACTTCAATTTTCAAAGACGAAGTTGCCTACACACCATCGTTTTCTCACAATGATCTTGCAAAGTGAGGTTACGTTCCACCACGTTTTTCCATTGAAGCTTGTTTCTGGGCATGCGTGGATGAAAAAACGTCTTAGAAAACGACGTTTTTTGCTACACACGGTCAATTTCTGTGAAGTAAAAAGTGCACTTTTGAAAAACGACACATAAAATTGAAGCATGCTTCAATTTTTTTCTGTCGTTTTTTACAAGACATAAAACGACGTTTTTGCCCACACACGGTCAATTAAATTGACGTTTTTGAAAATGACGTTTTTTTCCATCGCAGAAAGTGATGGTGTGTACGCGGCATTAGAATGGCCCAGTCAAAGCCCAGACCTAAATCCAATTGAGAATCTGTGGTAAGACTTGAAAATTGCTGTTCACAGACAAACTCCATTCAATCTGACAGAGCTTGAGCTGTTTTGCAAAGAAGAATGGGCAAAAATGTCCGTCTCTAGATGTGCAAAGCTGGTAGAGACACCCCCAAAAATACTTGCAGCTGTAATTGCAGAGAAAGGGGGTTCTACAAAGTATTGACTCAGGGGGGCGCTATACAAATGCACCCCACACTTTTCACATAAGTGTGTAAAAAATGTTGAAAACCATTTATCATTTTTCTTCCACTTCACAATAAGGGCTCTTTCAGGCTGGGTTCACACTACGATTTTGCCGTCCGTCAGCCGCATACGATTTATATGAAAAACCGTATGCGGCTGAAACGGACGTAAACGTATGGAACCGCACATATGTGCGTTTTCCATTGACATTAATGTTAAAAAAAACGTATGCGTTTGCCATACTGTTTCAAAAACGGCCGCAAAACCGTGGTTGAACACGGTTTTGCGTACGTTTAAAAAACGTTTTGCCAGCAAATCGTACGCACCCGGATGCATCTGAGTGCATACGATTTGCAATGCATTGTCTATCTATACGTTTTCCCGTCCGGGCCCGTACGTTTTCAATACTGAAATCGTATGCGGCTGACGGACGGGAAAATCGTAGTGTGAACCCAGCCACACACGTCCGTTCAGTTTTTCAGATCAGTTTTTTTTTCATCAGTTGATCCGTTTTTCCATCAGTTTTTTGTCAGTTTTTCGTCAGTTTTTCATCAGTTTTTCATCCGTTTTTCCATCCGTTTTTCCATCCGTTTTTGGCGGAACGGATGATAAACGGATCATCCGTTAACGTCCGTTTTTCGTCCGTTCCGTTTTTTAGACGGAAGAAAAATAGGGTTTTCTTCCGTCCAAAAAAACTGAACTGAACGCAGACGGATGCTAACGGACGTTAGCGGATGCTCATCCGCTAACGGACGCTAGCCCATAGGGAAGCATTGCGGTCCGTTAACGGACGTCCAAAAAACGGACGAACGGAACGGACGTGTGAAAGAGCCCTTATGTGCCACTTTGTGTTGATCTATCACATAAAATCCCAATAAAATATTTAAGCTTTTGGTTGTAACATGGCACAAGGTGGAAAATGTCAAGGGGTATGAATACTTTTTCACAATAAAAATGTGTATGCCATTAAAACATGTCTTAAAGTTTAAATGCAATTTTTGAACATTTTGGCTATTTTATTAATTCCAACCAAATGCAGCATCTTTGCAAATATAACTCTTTGACTCTTTTCCATTCACTTTCCCTACTTTGACAGCTGTCACCAAGGGTCCCCCTAATTTCCATTTCCCTGTCTAGTGGACTGAAATCTTTACTGTATATAAATTGTCATGTAATAGCTCCTGATATTGAAGACACTGGATAATCCTAGTTGTCAAAAATACAGCGCTAACATAAATTAATTAACAAAAATAAGCAGCAGCTAGAAAGTGAGATACAGAAAGTAAAAAGTAATAGAGCTGTGCTATGACATATACCGCACACTTTTTTCCCCTTAAAATCAGGGGAAAATCGTGGGTGCGCGATATACGCCGATCCCCGCCGATCCCCACTGTCTCCGAGCCTAGTGTACTGTGCACTCGGCTAGGCTCGGCCACGCTCGGCTCCGCCTGCAGCCACGCGAGAGAAGCCAAAAGAAGCCGAGTGCGCAGGAAATCTGGCTCTGCAAAGTGCGCCAAATTCAAACACACGGCGCTGCAACCCCGCAGACGGACACCTACAAGGCTCGACGGACCCCGCCGCAGACGGACACCCACAAGGCTCGACGGACCCCGCCGCAGACGGACACCCACAAGGCTCGACGGACCCCGCCGCAGACGGACACCCACAAGGCTCGACGGACCCCGCCGCAGACGGACACCTAAAAGGCTCGACAGACCCCGGCGCAGACGGACACCCACAAGGCTCGACGGACCCCGCCGCAGACGGACACCTACAAGGCTCGACGGACCCCGCCGCAGACGGACACCCACAAGGCTCGACGGACCCCGCCGCAGACGGACACCCACAAGGCTCGACGGACCCCGCCGAAGACGGACACCCACAAGGCTCGACGGACCCCGCGCAAGGCCGCAGACGGACGCCGGACAAGGCCGCCGATGGACGCAGGGCAAGACATCCAAAATGTAAGTTTTTTCCCTAAACTTCCCTTCTCAGCTTGGGGTGCGTGCTATACGCCGGCGCGCGGTATATGCCAATAAATACGGTATATGAAAATCATAAAAAGTGAATATATAAAAAAAAAACGAGAAAAAACAAGTCCATAAATGAAGGGTAGGTGTGTATATGAAGCACCATATAAATTGAATTAGTTCATAAACCACCAGAGAGTGAGTCTGGGTGGTCTGAAAAAACACCAAGACAGACTTGTGCACCTCCACCACACAGATTTTAATCCGTTTGATCCGTTCCTTATGCATCCGCTTCCTCAGCACACTGTACAGGGACTGCCCTGTCAGATCTCCGCTCTCCCCTATGCGGGGATCGGATAAACACGGACCGTCTGCCCGTGTTGACCCAATCCGATCCGCAGACGGATGGAAAAATAGAATTTTTCTCCGTCTGCAGAATCGCAGCATAGCGGATACCGATGAGATCCATCCGTTGACACCTGCTATCCGATAGGGTTACAGGTATGTCCCTTTTTCATCCGTAAATGGATGGATGAAAAAACAGATATAAGGTCCGCATGTGTGAAAGGGGCCTAAATGTTTTTTTGTTCTTTGTCTGAATTTCTCACTTCCTGTTCCTCCTCAGTAAGCTTGCCCCCATCATCCGAGCCGTTCTGGCTGGGTGAGTCAGCGTGCTCGCCCCCTCCCTTGGGACTACATTCCTGTGGGGAGACGCTGTGTTCACAGCGTCTCGCCACAGGGATATAGTCCGAAGCAGTGGCGGAATTTTCATAGTCGCAACGGTCGCAGCAGCGACCGGGCCCTGTAAGTCCGGGGGGCCCACGTGACTGTCACACAATAGTGTTGGTTGTCTGATGCGGTGCGCACTGCGTGCTGTTCGTTCAGCCGCGGGGCGTGCTTTTGCCGCTGAGCCTGAAAAACAATGCAGAGGCTGAGGCAGCGTCTCACACTGTATGAGATTGTGGACCGTCCGACCGTCCCCGCCCCCGCCTCCGCCTCCGCCTATCCAGAGACACAGACAGATGTAGGGAGGCGGGGCGGACTCTGCAGCAGCGTGCGCGCGTGTACCTACCCGGTGTCCCAGGCATGAGGCAAGGTATCCTGGCGGGAGAAGGCACAGCACAGCCGCACAGTGACGGTGAGTGACCAAGCCAGGCCACAGAACAGAAAGTGGGGGATAGACTGTCTGACGGTAAGTCAATCAAAAGTGACAGTCAGAGATCACTCAGCTCGGCAATTGATACCATCCTCCTCCACCACCTGGCTGTGCCTCTTACTGATCCCATCCCCCCACCACTGATCTCATCCCTATCCCCCCATTACTTCTACAACAGATGTGATGGGGGGGGGATAGGGATGAGATCAGTGGTGGGGGATGGGGTCAGTAAGAGGCACAGGTGGTGGTGGGAGAGGATGGCACCAGCACTGCCACCTCCCACAAGTACTACAAGTCCACCGCTGGTACTTGATGGGGGTGGTAGCGGTAATACTTGAGGGGGGGGGGGGTGGCAGCAGTGGTACTTAAAGAGGGGTGGTAGCGGTGGTACTTGAGGGGGGGTGGCCGTAGTGGTACTTGAGGCTGATGGCAGTGGTTGTGCCATCCTCTCCCACCACCACCTGTGCCTCTTACTGATCCTATCCCCTACCACTGATCTCATCCCTATCCCCCTCATTCCTTCTACAACAGAGGTGATAGGGGGATAGGGATGAGATCAGTGGTGAGGGGATGGGATCAGTAAGAGGCACAGGTGGTGGTGGGAGAGGATGGCACCACCGCAGCCACCCCCCCTCAAATACAACCGCTATCACCCCCCCTCAACACCAGCACTTCCACTGATCTCATCCCTATCCCCCTATTACTCTTCTACAACAGAGGTGATGGGGGGCGATAGGGATGAGATCAGTGGTGGAGGGATGGGATCAGTAAAAGGCACAGGTGGTGGTGGGAGAGTATAGCACCATCACTGCCGCTGCAGACACCCCCCCCCCCTTTACGTTGTTGTACAGTGTAGAAAAATTAAAGCGGTAGTTCACCCTCCTTTCCATCATTAGACCATTAAATTCGGCATCGTAGCGCGAGCTACGGTATGCCGGTCTTAAATTTTTAATCCCCGTACTCACTGTGGTATCGCTGATTGAAGAATCCGACTCCCGCGGGGAATGGGCGTGCCTATGGAGAGGGAGGATGATTGACGGCCGGCTCTGGCACGTCACGCTCCCCGAAGACAGCCGGAGTAGGTCTCGGCTATTCACGACGCCTGCGCACAGGCTATGCGCAGGCGCCGTGAATAGCCAAGCCTATTTCGGCTATTTCCGGAGAAGCGTGACGTGCCAGGGCCGGCCGTCAATCACCTTCTCTCACCATAGGAACGCCCATTCCCCGGATTCTTCAATCAGCGATACCACAGTGAGTACGGGCATAAAAAATGTAAGACCGGCATACCGTAGCTCGCGCTACGATGCCGAATTTAATGGTCTAATAAAAAAAAACTTTTTTTTTTTTTAACAGGGCGAACCCCCGCTTTAAGTATCAAAATCAGGCTTTTCGGGGGGGGGGGGGGGGGGGGCCTTCACGATATCTTGCACCGGGGCCCTGAAGTCTCTAGTTACGCCACTGGTCCGAAGGGAGGGGGTGAGCACGCTGACTAATCCCCGGCCAGAACGGCTCGGATGATGGGGGCAAGCTTACTGAGGAGGAACAGGAAGTGAGAAATTCAGACAAAGAAAAAAAAAACATTTAGGCCCCCTTCACACATGCGGACCTTATATCTGTTTTTTCATCCATCCATTTACGGATGGATGGATCAAGATCACCAGGTGAAAACAGAGGGGAAAAAGCCTTAAAAAGAAAAAAAGAAAACGAATGCAGTCACCACATCTAATGAGTAAAAAGCTGTAGTATATAAAAATTGTTGGTCTTGGAGTTTAATACCGCTTTAAGTGTATGGCTAATTTGTAAAACGATGACAAATGACATCATGGAGCCGTACCAAGCCAACAACCAAGAGACCAACTGGAGTAAAGGGAATTTCTGTTGTCTTTACCTGTAGTTCCCCAGCCATAGTACAGCTCAGGCAGTGGTAATCCATAGCAATCCGATTTCTGTTTACTGTAGCAAATGAGGAAATGTATGAAATCCGACGGACTGTCATATGGCTTTGACCTTTGAACATAACGCTGCACTTTGTATTATTATCCTTTTAAAGCAGCCAGTTGTGTACATTGTGATACCGGCTCCCATTACATCAGACAGTACGGAGACAACATGAGCAGACGCATGCTGAGACCTTAAAGAGGAACTTCACCCTACCTAACTAAAATGTTATTTGTCGTGTCTGGTAATTTGTCCTCTAGCGCCTTGAAAAAGTATTCATACCCCTTTACATTTTCCACATTTTGTCATGTTACAACCAAAAACGTAAATATATTTTATTGGAATTTTCTGTGATAGACCAAAACTCGCGTACACATGGTCGTTTTTCGGCATGAAAAAAAACTACGTTTTTAAAAACGTCATTTAAAATCATCGTGTGCGGGCTTCACATCGTTTTTCGGCTTCTGAAAAAAATGTCGTTTTTTTTTCGGGTTGTAAAAATTTATCGTGTGTGGGCTAAAACGACGTTTTAAACCCGCACATGCCCAGAAGCGAGTTATGAGACGGGAGCGCTCGTTCTGGTAAAACTACCATTCATAATGGAGTAAGCACATTCGTCACGCTGTAACAGACAAAAAAGCGCGAATCGTCTTTTACTAACAAGGAATCAGCTAAAAGCAGCCCAAAGGCGAATAGAACTTCCCCTTTCGAGTGCCGTCGTACGTGTTGTACGTCACCGCGCTTTGTTCGTCATTTTTCAAAAACGATGGTGTGTGGGCAACATCGTTTTTAATGATGAAGTTAGAAAAACGTTGTTTTTGGACATGCCGAAAAACGTCGGTTTTTTTTCATGCCGAAAAACGACCGTGTGTATGCGGCATAAGTGGAACATAATTGTGAAGTGGAAGGAAAATGATAAATGATTTAAATTTTTTTTTTACAAATAAATATGTGAAAAGTGGCGTGTTTTTAGAATTGGGCCCCCCTGAGGCCGGCTATGCCCTGCGACTTGAAGTCCGACATGCGTCGGACTTCAATGAACAGGGATCCGACTTTGATTCCCGACAATACCAGGCACTGTGTCTGGTATGAATCTTTAGGAAGAACTCCACGCCAAATAAAAATAAAAAAACGGCATGGGTTCCCCCTCCAGGGGCATACAAGGTCCTTCAGTCTGGTATGGATTTTAAGGGGGAACCCCCAACGCCGAAAAAACAGCGCGGGGGGCCCCACAAAATCCATACCAGACCCTTATCCAAGCACACAGCCTGGCAGGTCAGGAAAGGGGGTGAGGACAAGCGGGAACCTCCCCCTCCTGAAACTTTACCAGGTAGAATGCCCTCAACATGGGGGAGGTGGGTGCTTTGGGGCAGGGGGGCCCTGCGCCCCCCACCCCAAAGCACCTTGTCCCCATGTCGATGAGGACAAGGGCCTCTTCCCGACAACCCTGGGCGTTGGTTGTGTGGGTCCCCAGATCCCGGCCCCTACCCTATGTGAATAAGTATGGGGTACATTGTACCCCTACCCATTCACCTAAAAAAAGTGTAAAAAATAAAACACACTACACAGGTTTTTAAAGTAATTTATTAAGCAGCTTCAGCATCTCTTCCCCTGTCCGGCTCTTCTCCGCTCTCTCCGGTTCTTCTCCCTTTGTCCAGTGTCTCCTGCCGGGTCTCCTACGCTGTCTTCTGGTCTTTTGCTCACTCTTTTGCTCGTTCTTTTGCTCAGTCCTCCCTGCTGTCTTCTCCCTGTTCTTCTTCCGATGTTGACTCGACACCCCCCCCCCCCCTCACAGGAAAAAGGAGTTACCGCTCCAGGTGGGTATGCTGGACAATCAATAGCTTCTCCGGAGACCAGGAGTGCCGGCAATGCACAAGGCAAAAAGTAGAGGCTAGAAGAATGGACAGCCGCACTTCCAAAAAAAACCTTAGGTTGACTTTATTTTAAAACAGATGGCAAATGCACTACAAAGTACAGCAAAAAAATGGAGATGGCAGCCTACGCGTTTCACACTGCAATCAGTGCTTAATCATGGCTCCTCACTAATCCCGGGTGAGCGGTGTGCCACTACTTATATTGGCATGAGGTTACATCACCCAGAGGCCCACCCCTTATGATGTCACTGCACAGGGCACGGTGGACGGTGATGTCATAAGGTGCGGGGCCTCTGGGTGATGCCAATATAAGAAGTGGCACACTGCGTGCCCGGCATTAGAGAAAGGGAGAGTGTCGAGTCAACATCGGAAGAAGACAGCAGAGCGGGCAAAGGAGCGAGAAGACAACAGAGGAGACCCTTCAGAAGACACTGGACAGAGGGAGAAGAACCGGAGAGAGCGGAGAAGAGCCGGAGAGGGGAGAAGAAGTCGGAAGAGACGCTGGAGCTGCTTATTAAATTACTTTAAAAACCTGTGTAGTATGTTTTTTTTTTTTTTTAGGTGAATGGCTAGGGGTACAATGTACCCCATACTCATTCACATAGGAGAACAGGGCAGGTCTGTTTGGGATTTTCTTGCAGTGTATGGGTTGTTGTAGGGCCTACAACAACCCATTAAGTTTAAAATAGAAATAAAGGCAAAGTATTTGTGTATAGATATAAAAAAAAAACATTATGAACACCTTTTTTCCCTTTTTTATAAGATCCAGGAGAATGCTTGTAATCCAAAGCACTTGCATATCGAGTTTCCCCATAAAAGTCAATGTAAATGAAGATAATTCATTCCGCATTGACTTCTATGGCATGCAATACCGCATGTGGCCATAGGTGGGGGGGCATCGGAGAGCCTTGGAAATACTTGGGGACAGCTCGGCTGATCTCGGAAACCCTCGGAAAGGTTTGGAAACACTTGGGAACGGAGTATTTTCATGCATTTCCAAATGATTCCAAGTATTTCCGAATGGCTCTGAACCGTTCTGAGTGTCACCGGCGCCCCCGCACCTCTGGCCAAATGCAGTACTGCACACCCCATTATCTTCAACTATTGTCGTTTTGCGAGACAGCACTCGCAAACCGAGTCAGGATTAAAAAAAAAAAGTTTCTCGTTATTCAAAACGCTTGTTAACCGCGTTACTCGTAAATCAAGGTTCCACTGTAATCACATTTTTTATAAACAAGCTCAGTTTGGGGGGGGGGGGGGGGGTGGAGAAACAGCAGTACACTTATTTTCCCAGTGAATGGCTGGGGGGGGGGGGGTATGGGTGGTCAGGCTTGTCAGCACAGGTCTGATCATTGGAGGAGAGCAGGCTAAAGGACTGCTCTCCTGCTTAGTGTGGTCAGTTTTTAATAGGAAATCAGGGGGACTGGCAGGATCACCAGGGATTTCATACAAAGAAAGCCATATGATGAGAACAGGAGACTTTTTCATACAAGTGCATGGTACAGCAGACACATACCAGGAATATAAAATGTTGGGTTCTTTAATTCCTCATAAAAGAAAGAACTACCGTATTTATCGGCGTATACCACGCACTTTTTTCAGGGCAAAATCGTGGGTGCGCGATATACGCCGATACCCGCGCCGAGTTTGAACCACTGCGCCGGCATATACCTTGCGCAGTACACTCGTGTATAGTCGGGCAGGCTCAGCTCCTCTCGCGGTCACGTCCTGGACGTACAGGACGTGACCGCGGGAGGAGCCGAGCCTGCCCGACTATACCCGAGTGTACTGCGCTCGGTATATGCCGGCGCAGTGGTTCAAACTCAGCGCGGGGATCGAGCGTGGAGGACACCGCAGAAGGACGCCGGACCCGACGAGGAGGACACCACCGAAGCTGCAGACTGACGCCGGACCCGACGAGGAGTACACCACCGAAGCCGCAGACTGACACCGGACCCGACGAGGCCGCCGATGGACGCCGCGCAAGACACCAAAACTGTAAGTACTAAAATGTTTTTTTTTACAGGAATGCGGGTCCACTTTAGGGGTGCGCGCTATACGCCGGAGCGCGCAATACCCCGATAAATACGGTAAATACAAAGATCAGGTTTTTTGCTCTCTTGAACATGAAAGAAGTAAGGGCCAGATTCACGTAGAAGTGCGGCGGCGTAACGTATCGTAGATACGTTACACCGCCACAAGTTTTCATCGCAAGTGCCTGATTCACAAAGCACTTGCATTGAAAACCTACGCCGGCGGCCTCCGGCGTAAGCCCGCGTAATTCAAAGGGGCGTGTGCCATTTAAATTAGGCGCGCTCCCGCGCCGGACCTACTGCGCATGCTTCGTTTCGAAATTCCCGTTGTGCTTTGCGCGAAGTGACGTCATTTTTTCGAACGGCGACGTGCGTAGCGTACTTCCGTATTCCCGGACGTCTTACGCAAGAATTTTTTTTTTAGAATTTCGACGCAGGAACGACGGCCATACTTTAACATGGGCTGTGTAAAGTTAGGGCCGCTAAAACGACGACTAACTTTGCGACGGGAAACTAGACTAGCAGCGACGTAGCGAATGCGAAAAACCGTCGTGGATCGCAGTAAGTATTAATTTGCATACCCGACGCTGGTTTACGACGCAAACTCCCCCCAGCGGCGGCCGCGGTACTGCATCCTAAGATCCGACAGTGTAAAACAATTACACCTGTCGGATCTTAGGGCTATCTATGCGTAACTGATTCTATGAATCAGTCGCATAGTTAGGAAGCCCCTAAAACAGAGATGCGACGGCGTATCAGGAGATACGCCGTTGTATCTCTTTTGTGAATCTGGCCCTAAGTTCTCATTTTCTAGCCTCCTGTATTTTTAATAAACAGTCTATTCTTGGCATTAGCACCGGGCATTCTGCGTTTTCTCTCTCCGGAGCAGTTTGGGTCTAATTTATGGAACAGTTGCCCATAGCAACCAGAGTGCTTTCCCATTCTCCCGAGGACACGAAACCTCATTATTCGCTAAAGGTAACAGCTGCTCTTTTGCCGGCGTTTTCCCCGCAGCGGCTTGGCATACATTTGTACATAGGCGGGCGGGGATGAGACCATGCCTCGGTGGATGTGTGTATTGATGGTGTGCAGTCACCCAATACCTGAAGAGCAGTCAGCGCTGACTGATGGGAATGAGCATCAGAAAAAAACGCTCCCCCGGCCAGCGCAGCTTCAGGGGGATTTTCTCTTAAGTTTCAAAATAAAGAATTCGATGTCCCTTTTCTTCTCTGAACGCTGCAGGATGCGGCTGTCCTGGATGAGTCTATTTATATGGTGAGGTTTTTATGAGCTCCGTGCCTCCGCTCTGCGCACTGATGTACAGGCCCTTTGTGCGTGGATTTATAGGGCAGGATCTGTATTGTGTCATCTGTGTACAGCGGGATACGCTTTATTTACTGCCTGCGCTACGGTTTATGTAAAAGTCCTGGGAACCTTCAAAAACACACCGTGAGACCAAGATGTGAAGGCCATAAAAAAAAAAAAATCACCAAAACAACAATATACACGCATAGGGGCAGATCCACGTACAGCGGCGCATTATTCCGCCTAAGATACACTACGCCGCCGTAACTTATTTTTTTTTCCGAATCCTCAAAGAATTCGCGCCGTAAGTTACGGCGGCGTAGTGTATCTTTGGCGGCGTAAGGGCGCGGAATTCAAATGGATGTGATGGGGGCGTGTTTTATGTAAATACGTCGTGACCCGACGTAAACAACGTTTTTTTTTAACGGCGCATGCGCCGTCTGTGGGGGTATCCCAGTGCGCATGCTCGAAATTTAACCGGAACAAGCCAATGCTTACGACGGTGACGTCATTCTACGCAAATCCCTATTCGCAAACGACTTACGCAAACGACGTCAAAAATTCAAAATTCGACGCGGGAACGACGGCCATACTTAACATTGAGTACGCCTCATAATAGCAGGGGTAACTATACGCCGGAAAAAGCCGAACGCAAACGGCATAAAAAAATGCGCCGGCCGGACGTACGTTCGTGGATCGCCGTAACAAGCTAATTAGCATACTCGACGCAGAATTCGACGGAAACGCCACCTAGCGGCTGGTGGAAAAATGCATCTACGATCCGACGGCGTACTAAGACGTACGCCTGTCGGATCGATCCGAGATGCAGTCGTATCTTGTTTTGTAGATACAAAACAAAGATACGACGCGGGAAATTTTAAATTACGCGGCGTATCAATAGATACGCCGGCGTAATTCTTTTGTGGATCTGCCCCATTATATATATATATATATATATATATATATATATATATATATATATATATATATCTCCATCTATAGAGATAAATATATCGTTAGGCCCGGGCTTAGGGGGCTGGAGCCCCGAATGGGTCCCCGTAAAGCCCTTAGTCACGGGCATTTAGCTCTCTATTGTTACCCCCGAGCACCGGGACTTTTCTGAGCCGAGTGCCACCGCTCCGATTGTGGCCGAGTCCTGCCGAGTTTGACCGAGTGCTGCCGTGCCGAGTGTGGCCGAGTCCTGGCGAGTGCGATAGCAGGTCCCGCCTCTGGAGCCTGCGCAACGCCTATGATGGACGTCCCACTGGTCCAATGCAGGGACCGTGGGACGTGTGACGTCCATCATAGGCGCTGCAAGCTCCAGAAGGCGGGAATTACAATACCGCTGAGCAACATCACTGAGATGATCCGGAGCTGGGGCGGGCAGCTCTCAGAGCGATTGGGACTCGGGAGAGATCAGGCCAGCGGAGGAGCGATCGGGGCCGATAGCAAGGTATTTAAAAGGTAACCCACACGCACATGCTCGTCTCTGGTGGTCCCCTACAGGCCAGACGAAATGTTGTGCAATGCACATAGGACTCCATTGCCAGCATTAGCTAGATTAGAGGCTTTCTCCTCTCTCCCTGGAGTTCTCAGTCCTCTCCATGGTTCAGGCTTTGCTCTTGTTTTACCATGCGTAGCTCCCTGCAGCCAGACTCTCTATCTCCTCTGGGCTAAGCAATTGTGCCCCCTACCTGCAGTTCTGGACACACAGGACTCTGCCAAAAAAAAAAAACGCACCACGACCACCCCGGACCCCCCCCCCCCTATATGTCAGGTAGGTGTATGTATGTGAGGTAGGTGTATGTATGTCAGGTAGGTGTATGTATGTCAGGTAGATGAGGTTAGTGTATGTCAGGTAGGTGTATGTATGTCAGGTAGGTGTATGTATGTCAGGTAGTCAGTGTATGTATGTCAGGTAGGTCAGTGTATGTCAGGTTGGTGTATGCAGGTCAGGTAGTCAGTGTATGTATGTCAGTGTATGTCAGGTAGGTGTATGCAGGTCAGGTAGTCAGTGTATGTCAGGTAGGTGTATGCAGGTCAGGTAGTCAGCGTATGTATGTCAGGTAGGTGTATGCAGGTCAGGTAGTCAGTGTATGTATGTCAGGTAGGTGTACGTATGTCAGGTAGTGTAATGGTCAGTGTGTCAGGTAGGTGAGTTTAGTGTTCAAAATTGATGGGCAATGGTAAGCCAGGCAGCAACCAGCAAGTAAGCTTACCCCCCACCAAACAACCCCACCGCCCAGCCAAATAACCCAGCGCCATGACCATCCCAGATCCAAAGCCGCCTAACACCGTCAGGAGAAAAAAGTTTAGGTGCAAGGGACATCGGCCCCTAAGAGGAAGGAGGCACTTCTGCCTCATGTGCCAATCTAAACCCCCTGCCAGTGCCACCTGCCAGTTTCCACAGTGCCCACGAGTGGCACCTATCAATGGCCACGAGTGGCACCTATCAATGCCCACCACCATTGGTGCAAATCAGTGCCACCTAGCAGTGCTGCCTATCAGTGCCCATTATTGCCATCCATCAGTGCCCATTATTGCCCATAATTGCATCCCATCAGTGCCCATCACTGCCACCCATCAGTGCCACCTATCAATGCCACCTATTAGTGCCACTTCTCAGTGCCCACCACTGCTACCTATCAATGCCCTTCAGTGCCATCCACCAGTGCCGCCTATCAGTGCCCACCAGTGCCGCCTTATCGGTGCCCACCAGTGCAGCCCATCGGTGCCCATCAGTGCAGCCTCATCAGTGCCCATCAGTGCAGCCTCATCAGCGTACATCAATGAAGGAGTAAAATTACCTGTTTGCTAAATTTTATAACAACATAAAAAATATATATATATTTTAAATTCAGTCTTTTTATTTATTTTTTTAACAAAAAATAAAACCGCAGAAGTGATCAAATACCACCAAAAGAAAGCTCTGTTTGTGGAAAAAAATATATAAAAATTTAATTTGGGTACATCGTTGTATGACCGCGCAATTGTCATTCAAAGTGCATCAGCGCTGAAAGCTGAAAATTGGTCTGGGCAGGAGGGGGGGGGGGGGGGGATTTGGGTTAAGTGGCCAGTAAGGAAATGGTTAAAAGGCTGGAACTCTTTGGGCCAGATTCACGTAGCGCAGCGGATCTATAGATCCGCTCGATCTACGTGAATTAAGATCCGCTCCCGCAAGTTTAGGAGCCAAGTGGCTAATTCACAAACAACTTACCTCCAAACTTGCGACGGCGGATCCTAAATCCCCCGGCGGAATTCAAATTCCGCGGCAAGGGGAGTGTACTATTTAAATCAGGCGCGTTCCCGCGCCGATTTAAATGCGCAGGCGCCGTCCGCGAAATTTCCCGGCGTGCATTGCTCCCACTGACGTCGCTAGGACGTCAGTGGTTGCGACGCTTACGTAAACGACGTCCGTCCGTATTCGAGAATGACTTACGCAAACGACGTTAAAAAATTTAAATTTGACGCGGGAACGCCGGCTATACTTAACATTGGCTGCGCCTGATAAAAGAAGGGGTAAGTATACGACGGAAAACCGCTACGGAAACGATGTAAGAAGACTGCATCGGGTCCGCGTACGTTCGTGAATTTGTGTATCTCGCTGATTTACATATTATTTATCGTAAATCAGCGGGAACGCCCCCGGCGCCATTTTTAAATTGAAAAAAAGATCCGACAGTGTAACACAGTGTAACACTGTCAGATCTTAGCCCTATCTATGCGTATCTGATTCTATGAATCAGGCGCATAGATAGGACCAGTGTAAGTCAGAGATACGATGGTGTATCTGTAGATACACCGTCGTATCTCTTTGTGAATCTGGCCCTTTAAATTCATCTTATTTTTTTCTTTTTGTATATATTTTGTATATTTACACTTTTTTTCTTCATTTTAATTTTAATCTCTAATCACGTCACAGCCCAGTTAAAATAAAATCCCCAGGGAAACCCCAACAAACAATGTCGCATTCTTTTGCCTAAACAAGAACTTGCAAATATTTATTCTTGTATAAACAGTGCAAGTTTGTGTTGCTGCACCACAAGAACCGACCACTATGGGGCAGTAGAGGAGCACACACAAGGCATTTGTCTTTTATAACAGTTATTAGGAATTTTTTAGCTAGGGGGCATTTAAACACCCACAGAATACACTACCTTCAGGCAGAGGCTAAAAATAAAACACCATCAACATGACAGAGGGCATTTTTCGGTATGTAGTTAAAAATACATTTAAAGGAGTGATCTTTCCTGACAAACTGTAAGCTCCTGGGATCGCGGCGCTCATTCAGTTTGCTTGATGTTAGGCGCTTTCAAACAGTGGCAGTTTTATCTGCTTTTTGCACGGCTCTGCTGAATATCTAAAGGCGTTATAAATAAAACATTAATTTTCTCTAAAAGCTAAGGAGTCAGCAGAAATCGTAATTACCAGTTTATATTTTCTGTGTCTCTTCCACTTGCAGTGCTCAATAAACATCTCTAATGATTGCTGTCAATAAACAGCGAATGGTGTACAGAACTTCTGATAACCGGATTATGTGGATTACCTGCTGGAGGCGGCAAGTTATAACAGGTAGGCAACCCTCTAGAGGCGGAGAACCACCTGAATAACATGGCGGCTGGTGCTCACAATTTTTGGGGGGGCGCAAACAAATGAAAAAAAATCATCAATTGCAGCCTCACTGTGCCCATCAATTGCCGCCACTGTGCCCTTCAATTGCCGCCACTGTGCCCATCAAACGCAGCCACTGTGCCCATCAAACGCAGCCACTGTGCCCATCAAACGCAGCCACTGTGCCATACAATGGTCGCCACTGTGCCATAAAATTGTAGCCACTGTGCCATGCCATCATAAAACACAGCCACTGTGCCATGCCATCAAACGCAGCCACTGTGCCCATCAATTGTCGCCACTGTGCCATGCCATCAAATGCAGCCACTGTGCCATCAATTGTCGCCACTGTGCCCATCAATTGTCGCCACTGTGCCATGCCATTGTCGCCACTGTGCCTTCAATTGTGCCATTCCAAATACAGCCACTGTGCCATGCCATTATCACCACTGTGCCCATCAATTATCGCCACTGTGCCATGCCAAACACAGGCACTGTGCCATGCCATTGTCGCCACTGTGCCCATCAATTGTCGTCACTGTACCATGCCAAACGCAGCCACTGTGCCATGCCATTGTCGCCACTGTGCCCATCAATTTCCCGCCAGTTTGCCCCTAAAATGCCGCCAGATTGCCCCTTAAAATGCCGCCATATTGGGGTGTATAACGTGCAGGGTGCAGGGGTCAGGAGTGTGTAACATACAGAGAGTTCGGAGGTCAGGAGTAAAAGTAACAAGCCAAATGAAAAAAGAGTGTAGCGGTCAGGAGTATGTAATGCACATAATGCAAGGGTCAGGATTCTATACACCCTAGTGCACACCCTATGATTCATACCACCCCTTTATAGCAGTGCAGTAAGTACCCCCTATGAGACATTTAGACAACTAACACCCACATACATACACCCACATTTTAGCGTATTGCACCATACCTGTCTTTAGATGGTTGCATTTTTCTGAGGGTAAGAGCATATAAAAGCGGTCTGACTTAACCTGTTGCAGTACAAAGTAAGGAAAAAGAAGAAAAAATACAAATATATGTATTTACTGTGGCCCAGATTCTCAAAGGAGATACGACGGCGTATCTCCAGATACGCCGTTGTATCTCTGAGTCTGAGCCGTCGTATCTATGCGCCTGATTCTTAGAATCAGTTACGCATAGATTTCTATTAGATCCGACCGGCGTAAGTCTCTTACGCTGTCGGATCTTAACTGCATATTTACGCTGGCCACTAGGGGCGTGTACGCTGATTTACGCCTAGAAATATGAAAATCAGCTAGATACGCAAATTCACGAACGTAGGCCCGAGCGATGCAGTACAGATACGCCGTTTACGTTAGGCTTTTCCCGGCGTAAAGTTACCCCTGCTATATGAGGCGTACATGCGACGTACCAATGTTAAGTATGGACGTCGTTCCCGCGTTGAATTTTGAATATTTTACGTCGTTTGCGTAAGTCGTCCGTGAATGGGGCTGGACGTCATTTACGTTCACGTCTAAACCAATACGTCCTTGCGGCGTACTTTGGAGCAATGCACACTGGGATATTCCACGGACGGCACATGCGCCGTTCGTGAAAAACGTCAATCACGTCGGGTCACAAGTTATTTACATAAAACACGCCCCCCTGTTCCAAATTTGAATTAGGCGGGCTTACGCCAGCCTATTTACGCTACGCCACCGAAACTTACGGAGCAAGTGCTTTGAGAATACAGCACTTGCCCGTCTAACTTGCGAAGGCGTAACGTAAATAGGATACGTTACGCCCGCACAAAAATACGCCGATCTACGAGAATCTGGCCCTGTGTATGCAGACTCACTGCATCCCCATGCACACTTCATGTAAGAATTTTTTTTTTTTTTTTTGCGTGTTTGTATGTACAGCAGCAGAATCGCATGGTGAATGGTAGTGCCTAGAAAGCACGCATAAAGGCACATTTTTCTGGTACGCCTCTTACCCTTTACACACGATCGGAATTTCCGATGGAATTTTCGGTCGGAATTCCATTCAAGCTGTCTTGCATACACACTCAGACCAAATTCCGACCGTCCAAAACGCGGTGACATAGAACACTACGACGAGCCGAGAAAAATTAAGCTCAATGCTTCCGAGCATGCGTCGACTTTATTCTGAGCATGCATGTTTTTTTCTCTGTCGGAGTTCCACGATAGGATTTTCTGAAAGGATTTTTTTCCATTGAATAATTAAAAAAAACATGTTCTATTTCTAAACTCCGACGAAAAAAGTTCTATGGGGCCCACACATGGTCGGAATATCCTATGAAAAAATTCCGTCTAACGTTTTTCATCGGAAATTCCGATCGTGTCTACAGGGCATTAAAGTATATGAGGCCAAATAAACATTTAATTCTGCCATTGAAGAAACTCTGTACTTTTTGGAGCTTCGTGTGTCAAGCAATAGGTGTGAGCGGCCTATTGAGATAATGGGAGCAGGGCCTCTATCAGGAATTATGGGGCCCCTTACACAGCTTCAGGCATAGGCAGAGAACCGGGGAAGGGGGGGGGGCCCTTGCCCTGGGGACCTCTGGACCCCTTACAAAAAATAAATATATATATATATATATATATATATATATATATATATATATATATATAAAAAGGGGGTAGCCATCCGGGGTCCATATATATAAAAAAATTATAGAAAAGGGGGGGGAGGTTGCCATCCGGGGCCCTGGGGACCTCTGGGCCCTTTAATAAAAACAAAAAAATATATATAAAAAATAAGTTATAATTTTTTTTCTTTTAAATGGAGATTGCCATCCGGGCCCCTGGGCCTTTTAATAAAAACACATATATATATATATATATATATATATATATATATATATATATATATATATATATATATATTTTTTTTATATAAAAAGTTATAATTTTTTTTTAAATGGGGGTTGCCATCCGGGGCCTTTGGGCCCTTTTAATAATAATAAAAAAAAATTATATATATATATATATATATATATATATATATATATATATATATATATATATATATATATATATATATATATATATATATATATATATATATATATATATATATATATATATACATATATATATATAAAAAAAAAAAAAAAAAAAAAAAAAAAAAGGGGGATGCCATCCGGGGCCCTGGGGACCTCTGGGGATCTCCGAGCCCCTTACAAGAAAAAGAAAAGAAAAAAAGGGGTTGCCATCCGGGCCCCTGGGGACCTCTGAGCCCCTTACAGGTGTACTACCTGTACCCCCCTGATGGCGGCCCTAAATGGGAGTATTCTTGCGCTTCGGGAATCGTGTGACGGAACACTCGGGTATAAATAGGGACTATCAATACAGAAGCTTTAATTGGACTTTAACCTCTTTTAAACAATGTAACTGCATGTGATACCTGCTGACATTAATCTTAGGGTGAGGCTGACAACAGACGCATCTGCCCTGGCTGCCAGAATATGAAAGAAGACCGAAAGCGATGTGCGTGACCCTCCAGACTCATCCATCTACTACTGTCTTCCTAGGAAATCTCTGCTGAGATAAATGTTAGCCATTGCTGACCTCGTTCTACAAATTCTAGATGACTGATGATCGTATCTGATTTAAAGACTCTGAGTCATTGGTCAGGAACAAGTATGTTTAATCGGGAGTTCTGACGTCACTGGCTGCATGCTTGTTCCAGTCCAGTGTCTGAAATCATTGAAGACGGAGACAACCATCATTTTCAGAAAGAGGTCAGCAATGGCAGCCTCCACATTTCCCATCTGTACAGGTTCCCTTTAAAGCAATTTTTTTTTAAATTGGGGACACCTGTTCTGGTGACAAAAGTCTAAATATACACATAGCTATTTGTAATCGAGTTAGGTACAAGCGATCGCAGACAAGCGATCCTTCATCGATGATGCAATACACACAGGCCCAGATTCTCGAAGGCGTTACGACGGCGCAACACCATTAGCGCCGTCGTAACTCCTCATCTGGCCCCGGGTATCTATGCGACTGATTCTTAGAATCAGTTGCGCATAGGTACCCATTAGATCTGACAAGCGTAAGGCTGTTACGCTGTCAGATCTTAAAAGTAATTTTTTTTCCCGCCGCTAGGTGTCGCATCATCGCTTTTCCCCGTCGTCTATGCAAATGAGGTAAGTACGGCGATTCCCGAACATACGCGAGGTCGACGCAGCAAATTAACGTCGTTTGCGTAGCGTACCCGACACGTAAGGTTGCCCCTGCTATTAGCAGGGGCAACCAATGTTAACTATGGCCGTCGTTCCCGCGTCGAATTGAATCAAAATTACATCGTTTGCGTAAGACGTCCGTGAATGGCGCTGGACGCCATTTACGTATACATCTAGGCAAATGACGTCGGGGTGACGTCATTTAGCGCAATGCACGTCGGGTAATTTACCCGAAGGGAGCATGCGCAGTACGCTCGGCGCGGGAGCGCGCCTAATTTAAATGGTGCCCGCCTCATTTGAATTGGGCGGGCTTGCGCCGAGCAATCTAACGATACACCACCGCAAGTTTACAGGTAAGTGTTCTGAGAATCAGGATTTAAACCTGTAGACCTGCGGCGGTGAAACGTAGAGCTCATACATTACGCTGCCCAGGAGCAACGCGAATGTATGAGAATCTGGGCCACAGTCTTGTTCTGCATTCTGTGATCAACTGAAAATACCTTAAAGTGGTTGTAAGCTCTTACAACACACTTTATGCTACAGGAAAGCCTATATTAAGACCCCTTTCACACTGGAGCGCTTTGCAGGCGCTATTGCGGACGGAACAGTAAAAAAAGTGCTGCTAGCAGCATCTTTGGAGCGGTGAAGGAGCGGTGTGTATACTGCTCCTCCACCGCTCCTGCCCATTGAAATCAATTAGACACAGCAGCTATTCCGCCGGCAATGCGCCCCGCTAGCCGCGCTTTACCGCCGACGCACCTCCCGCCCCAGTGTGAAAGGGGCCTAAGGCTTACCTGTAGCTACCCAGGATATCTTCTAAACCTGCACGGTTTAGGAGATATCCCCCTGTGTCGGCATGTGCCGAAGTGATCAGCACATGCGCACTAAAGGAATGGCATGGCGTGCCGTTGCTTCAGTTAGACGCGCTGCTACCGGCAGCTCCCACATCCATGCGCAGGAGTGACGTCATCGCGACTCCGAGCAATCACAGTGCCGAAGCCGCGATACCCGGAAATAAGCTCCGGGAGAGATGTCCGTGGCTGGAAGGGGGGTTGAGGACGGCTGCGAGGGCTCCGATCTGAGGTAAGTAATACATAATGAGCTAGTATGCTATGCAGTCCCCCAACTAATAGCCCCAGCACCACCAGATAGAGCCACGCTGTACCCACACCACCAGAGAGCGCCACGCTGTACCCGCACCAACAGAGAGCCATGCTGTACCCGCACCACCAGAGAGTGCCACGCTGTACCCACACCACCAGATAGAGCCACGCTGTACCCACACCACCAGAGAGCGCCACGCTGTACCCGCACCAACAGAGAGCCATGTTGTACCCGCACCACCAGAGAGTGCCACGCTGTACCCGCACCACCAGATAGAGCCAAGCTGTACCCGCACCACCAGATAGAGCCACGCTGTACCCACACCACCAGAGAGCGCCACGCTGTACCCGCACCAACAGAGAGCCATGCTGTACCCGCACCACCAGAGAGTTCCACGCTGTACCCGCACCACCAGAGAGAGCCACGCTGTACCCACACCACCAAAGAGCCACACTGTACCTGCACCTCCAGAGAGCACTGTGATGTACCCTCACCTCCAGAGAGCACTGTGATGTACCCTCACCTCCAGAGAGAGCCACGCTGTACCCGCACCACCAGAGGGAGCCACGATTTACCCGCTCCACTAGAGAGAGCCATGCTGTACCGCACCACCAGAGAGCGCCACGATGTACTCGCACCACCAGATAGAGCCAAGCTGTACCCGCACCACCAGAGAGAGCCACGCTGTACCCGCACCACCAGAGAGCCACGCTGTACCCGCACCACCAGAGAGCGCCACGCTGTACCCGCACCAACAGAGAGCCATGCTGTACCCGCACCACCAGAGAGTGCCACGCTGTACCCGCACCACCAGATAGAGCCAAGCTGTACCCGCACCACCAGATAGAGCCACGCTGTACCCACACCACCAGAGAGCGCCACGCTGTACCCGCACCAACAGAGAGCCATGCTGTACCCGCACCACCAGAGAGTTCCACGCTGTACCCGCACCACCAGAGAGAGCCACGCTGTACCCACACCACCAAAGAGCCACACTGTACCTGCACCTCCAGAGAGCACTGTGATGTACCCTCACCTCCAGAGAGCACTGTGATGTACCCTCACCTCCAGAGAGAGCCACGCTGTACCCGCACCACCAGAGGGAGCCACGATTTACCCGCTCCACTAGAGAGAGCCATGCTGTACCGCACCACCAGAGAGCGCCACGATGTACTCGCACCACCAGATAGAGCCAAGCTGTACCCGCACCACCAGAGAGAGCCACGCTGTACCCGCACCACCAGAGAGCCACGCTGTACCCGCACCACCAGAAAGCACCACGATGTACCCTCACCTCCAGAGAGAGCCACGCTGTACTCGCACCACCAGAGAGCCATGCTGTACCCGCACCACCAGAGGGAGCCACGCTGTACCCGCACCACCAGAGAGCCACGCTGTACCTGCACCACCAGAAAGCACCACGATGTACCCTCACCTCCAGAGAGAGCCACGCTGTACTCGCACCACCAGAGAGCCATGCTGTACCCGCACCACCAGAGGGAGCCACGCTGTACCCGCACCACCAGAGAGAGCCATGCTGTACCGCACCACCAGAGAGCCACGCTCTACCCGCACCACCAGAGAGAGCCACACTGTACCGCACCAGAAAGAGAGCGCCACGCTTTACTGCACCACCAGAGAGAGCAGATCAGTGTCACTGGGCAGTGTGGGCACAATAGAAGACAGACAGTACTAGCATAGTATGGCCACAATAGTGCTGGGACACTGTAATATAAAAAGGGACTGCACTGTAAAAGGGGCACTGTGATCATTACAGTGCCCCTTTACAGTGCAGTCCCTTTTATATCACAGTGTCCCTGCACATTACATGTAGAGGACCCACACCAGCCACCCCTGCGAATGTCTACCGACCCCCTTAACCTCCCCCCCCAAACTGGTCCCTGGAAAAGTTGGCTGCTCAGTCTAAAAAGCCGGGCCTATTCTTTGTCCCAGTCTGGGCCTGCACATCGATTGTCTCCTGGCAATATCCACCAGGATCTTCCTAGTGAGGGAGATGTAGACTCAGGCCACCATAGGACAGCTGGACTCTTTCCCACCAACTTACTTCTGGCTATTTCCAGAGAGCTTCTCCAGACCTGACTTAATCCCTGCTTGCACATTTGCAAATTGGACACCCAGCTAAGTCTAGCTGGGTCCTAAGAGTCTTCCTGAAAATTTCCTCTAGGATTCTGCACAGGGGTCCTCACCTTCATGACTGGACTCAGAAACCCTGCACACTGCTGCCCAGATCTCATACTTTTTTTTCGGCTTTCTCTCCACCTACTGGACAAACTAAATTTACCAACTAGAAAATGCATTTCCTGAGGAAAATGCGAGTGGGAATGCTGAATAGCTGAGCCTGCACCAAAGCCATTCACCATAACCACTACACTATCTTTAGGACACACAGCTCCTTTCTCTATCTGCAAAGTAGAGAGTATGCTGACTTCCTGGTCGCCCCTCCCCCCTCAAGAGGTTTCCCCTCCCCCCAGGTCAGTGAGGAGGAATATTGCACTGAGGTAGAAAGCTATTTATGGAAAGAAATAGCATTACAAACGCTTTTTAATTCACAGACCAATACATGAATTATGCCTTCAAACAAAACGTAATAAATTCACAACCGTACATGCGATCGATACAGCGACTTCACCGTTTGAAAGACACGGCCCTTGTGAACGCATCGATATGAAATTTATGTTGATAAACTTAAAATTGTGGCCATGCCAGCGATTTAGAAAAGAGCGTCTTTGTGTGTTTTGCAGGAACATTTTTAAAATTTTTAACATGACGGTCAATGAGAGTGGTTTTGTCGCTCTTGTCCTTTAGAAGCTCCTGGAACTAAAACTAAAATACGTATTGCAGAATTGATCACATTGCCTGAAACCAGACAAGCATACCTACGTTTTGATATATAAATTGTGTATGACAAGTAGATCTTGTGGGCGTGAGAGCAATTTGTTCCCCCTTTTTTTAAAGATAATATTTTTTGTGGATGATCTCCACTCTAAAGGTCACATGACACACTCTAAACCTGCTCCATAGGATTACATTATAACCGATAAAAAAATCACTAAACGTAAATTGCGTTTTCACAAAAACTGTAAAAGATATCAATCTAAAAAGTCATGTTTGGATAGCTGAATATTTTGTGACCGCTTTAAAGTTTGTTTGGTGTCTGTAAGTGAAAGTATGAAGGAGCTGAAACTTTTGGCAGAACGTGTGTTTTGAAGCGGTAAAAAGCATGTTCTCATTGACTTCAATGTTAAAAAAAAGTGTCTAAAAGCTTAATATTTTAAAAAGTATAAATAGTACAAAAAAACTTGAAGAAGTCCCATCGTTAGCTAAACGAGATGAACATTTTAAAAGTTGAATGGTCTCAATAGCTGAAAGTATGCAGAAGTTACGCAGAGCCAAAAAACGTACGGAATAAAATTAAAACTAGAAAATGCATTTCCTGAGGAAAATGCGAGTGGGAATGCTGAATTGCTGAGCCCGCACCAAAGCCATTCACCATAACCACTACACTATCTTTAGGACACACAGCTCCTTTCTCTATCTGCAAAGTAGAGAGTATGCTGACTTCCTGGTCGCCCCTCCCCCCTCAAGAGGTTTCCCCTCCCCCCAGGTCAGTGAGGAGGAATATTGCACTGAGGTAAGGAAAGCTATTTATGGAAAGAAATTCCATTACAAACGCCTTTTAATTCACAGACCAATACATGAATTACGCCTTCAAACAAAACGTAATAAATCCACAACCGTACATGCGATCGATACAGCGACTTCACCGTTTGAAAGACACGGCCCTTGTGAACGCATCGATATGAAATTTATGTTGATAAACTTAAAAATGTGCCCATGTCAGCGATTTAGAAAAGAGCGTCTTTGTGTGTTTTGCAGAAACATTTTTTAGACTTTTTAACATGACTCTTGTCCTTTAGAAGCTCCTGGAACTAAAACTAAAATACGTATCACAAAACTGATCACATTGCCTGAAACCAGACAAGCATACCTACGTTTTGATATATAAATTGTGTATGACAAGTAGATCTTGTGGGCGTGAGAGCAATTTGTTCCCCCTTTTTTTAAAGATAATATTTTTTGTGGATGATCTGCACTCTAAAGGTCACATGACACACTCAAAACCTGCTCCATAGGATTACATTATAACCGATAAAATATCACTAAGCGTAAATTGCGTTTTCACAAAAACCGTAAAAGATATCAATCTAAAAAGTCATGTTTGGATAGCTGAATATTTTGTGACCGCTTTAAAGTTTGTTTGGTGTCTGTAAGTGAAAGTATGAAGGAACTGAAACTTTTGGCAGAACGTGTGTTTTGAAGCGGTAAAAAGCATGTTCTCATTGACTTCAATGTTAAAAAAAAGTGTCTAAAAGCTTAATATTTTAAAAAGTATAAATAGTACAAAAAAACTTGAAGAAGTCCCATCGTTAGCTGAACGAGACGAACATTTTAATAGTTGAATGGTCTCAATAGCTCAAAGTATGCAGAAGTTACGCAGAGCCAAAAAACGTACGGAATAATAAAATTAAAATTAAGAAGAAGAAGAATAATAACTAGAAAATGCATTCCCTGAGGAAAATGCGAGTGGGAATGCTGAATAGCTGAGCCCCCACCAAAGCCATTCACCATAACCACTACACTATCTTTAGGACACACAGCTCCTTTCTCTATCTGCAAAGTAGAGAGTATGCTGACTTCCTGGTCGCCCCTCCCCCCTCAAGAGGTTTCCCCTCCCCCCAGGTCAGTGAGGAGGAATATTGCACTGAGGTAGAAAGCTATTTATGGAAAGAAATTCCATTACAAACGCCTTTTAATTCACAGACCAATACATTAATTACGCCTCCAAACAAAACGTAATAAATCCACAACCGTACATGCGATCGATACAGCGACTTCACCGTTTGAAAGACGCGGCCCTTGTGAACGCATCGATATGAAATTTATGTTGATAAACTTAAAATTGTGGCCATGCCAGCGATTTAGAAAAGAGCGTCTTTGTGTGTTTTGCAGGAAAATTTTTAAAATTTTTAACATGGACGGTCAATGAGAGTGGTTTTGTCACTCTTGTCCTTTAGAAGCTCCTGGAACTAAAACTAAAATACGTATCACAAAACTGATCACATTGCCTGAAACCAGACAAGCATACCTACGTTTTGATATATAAATTGTGTATGACAAGTAGATCTTGTGGGCGTGAGAGCAATTTGTTCGCCCTTTTTTTAAAGATAATTTTTGTTTTCAAAGATCTCCACTCTAAAGGTCACATGACACACTCTAAATCCCTTCCATAGGGTTACATTATAACCGATTCCATTTTCTGAAAAAATCGCTAAACGTAAATTGCGTTTTCACAAAAACCGTAAAAGATATCAATCTGAAAAGTCATGTTTGGATAGCTGAATATTTTGTGACCGCTTTAAAGTTTGTTTGGTGTCTGTAAGTGAAAGTATGAAGGAGCTGAAACTTTTGGCAGAACGTGTGTTTTGAAGCAGGAAAAAGGATGTTCTCATTGACTTCAATGTTAAAAAAAGTGTCTAAAAGCTTAATATTTTAAAAAGTATAAATAGTACAAAAAAACTTGAAGAAGTCCCATCGTTAGCTGAATGAGACGAACATTTTAAAAGTTAAATGGTCTCAATAGCTGAAAGTATGCAGAAGTTACGCAGAGCCAAAAAACGTACGGAATAAAATTAAGAAGAAGAACTAGAAAATGCATTCCCTGAGGAAAATGCGAGTGGGAATGCTGAATTGCTGAGCCCGCACCAAAGCCATTCACCATAACCACTACACTATCTTTAGGACACACAGCTCCTTTCTCTATCTGCAAAGTAGAGAGTATCCTGACTTCCTGGTCGCCCCTCCCCCCTCAGGAGGTTTCCCCTCCCCCCAGGTCAGTGAGGAGGAATATTGCACTGAGGTAGAAAGCTATTTATGGAAAGAAATTCCATTACAAACGCCTTTTAATTCACAGACCAATACATTAATTATGCCTCCAAACAAAACGTAATAAATCCACAACCGTACATGCGATCGATACAGCGACTTCACCGTTTGAAAGACACGGCCCTTGTGAACGCATCGATATGAAATTTATGTTGATAAACTTAAAATTGTGGCCATGCCAGCGATTTAGAAAAGAGCGTCTTTGTGTGTTTTGCAGGAAAATTTTAAATTTTTTTAACATGGACGGTCAATGAGAGTGGTTTTGTCACTCTTGTCCTTTAGAAGCTCCTGGAACTAAAACTAAAATACGTATCACAAAACTGATCACATTGCCTGAAACCAGACAAGCATACCTACGTTTTGATATATAAATTGTGTATGACAAGTAGATCTTGTGGGCGTGAGAGCAATTTGTTCGCCCTTTTTTTAAAGATAATTTTTGTTTTCAAAGATCTCCACTCTAAAGGTCACATGACACACTCTAAATCCCTTCCATAGGGTTACATTATAACCGATTCCATTTTCTGAAAAAATCGCTAAACGTAAATTGCGTTTTCACAAAAACCGTAAAAGATATCAATCTGAAAAGTCATGTTTGGATAGCTGAATATTTTGTGACCGCTTTAAAGTTTGTTTGGTGTCTGTAAGTGAAAGTATGAAGGAGCTGAAACTTTTGGCAGAACGTGTGTTTTGAAGCAGGAAAAAGGATGTTCTCATTGACTTCAATGTTAAAAAAAAGTGTCTAAAAGCTTAATATTTTAAAAAGTATAAATAGTACAAAAAAACTTGAAGAAGTCCCATCGTTAGCTGAATGAGACGAACATTTTAAAAGTTAAATGGTCTCAATAGCTGAAAGTATGCAGAAGTTACGCAGAGCCAAAAAACGTACGGAATAAAATTAAGAAGAAGAATAATAAAAAACGAATATCAATACTGGGAATGCTTATTAAAGCATTCCCACTAACTAGAAAATGCATTCCCTGAGGAAAATGCGAGTGGGAATGCTGAATTGCTGAGCCCGCACCAAAGCCATTCACCATAACCACTACACTATCTTTAGGACACACAGCTCCTTTCTCTATCTGCAAAGTAGAGAGTATGCTGACTTCCTGGTCGCCCCTCCCCCCTCAAGAGGTTTCCCCTCCCCCCAGGTCAGTGAGGAGGAATATTGCACTGAGGTAGAAAGCTATTTATGGAAAGAAATTCCATTACAAACGCCTTTTAATTCACAGACCAATACATGAATTACGCCTCCAAACAAAACGTAATAAATCCACAACCGTACATGCGATCGATACAGCGACTTCACCGTTTGAAAGACACGGCCCTTGTGAACGCATCGATATGAAATTTATGTTGATAAACTTAAAATTGTGGCCATGCCAGCGATTTAGAAAAGAGCGTCTTTGTGTGTTTTGCAGGAAAATTTTTTAAATTTTTAACATGGACGGTCAATGAGAGTGGTTTTGTCACTCTTGTCCTTTAGAAGCTCCTGGAACTAAAACTAAAATACGTATCACAAAACTGATCACATTGCCTGAAACCAGACAAGCATACCTACGTTTTGATATATAAATTGTGTATGACAAGTAGATCTTGTGGGCGTGAGAGCAATTTGTTCCCCCTTTTTTTAAAGATAATTTTTGTTTTCAAAGATCTCCACTCTAAAGGTCACATGACACACTCTAAACCTGCTCCATAGGATTACATTATAACCGATAAAAAAATCACTAAACGTAAATTGCGTTTTCACAAAAACCGTATAAGATATCAATCTAAAAAGTCATGTTTGGATAGCTGAATATTTTGTGACCGCTTTAAAGTTTGTTTGGTGTCTGTAAGTGAAAGTATGAAGGAGCTGAAACTTTTGGCAGAACGTGTGTTTTGAAGCAGGAAAAAGGATGTTCTCATTGACTTCAATGTTAAAAAAAAGTGTCTAAAAGCTTAATATTTTAAAAAGTATAAATAGTACAAAAAAACTTGAAGAAGTCCCATCGTTAGCTGAATGAGACGAACATTTTAAAAGTTAAATGGTCTCAATAGCTCAAAGTATGCAGAAGTTACGCAGAGCCAAAAAACGTACGGAATAAAATTAAGAAGAAGAATAATAAAAAACGAATATCAATACTGGGAATGCTTATTAAAGCATTCCCACTAATAATAAAAAACGAATATCAATACTGGGAATGCTTATTAAAGCATTCCCACTAAAAAACGAATATCAATACTGGGAATGCTTATCAAAGCATTCCCACTAATAATAAAAAACGAATATCAATACTGGGAATGCTTATTAAAGCATTCCCACTAATTAAGAAGAAGAACTAGAAAATGCATTTCCTGAGGAAAATGCGAGTGGGAATGCTGAATAGCTGAGCCCGCACCAAAGCCATTCACCATAACCACTACACTATCTTTAGGACACACAGCTCCTTTCTCTATCTGCAAAGTAGAGAGTATGCTGACTTCCTGGTCGCCCCTCCCCCCTCAAGAGGTTTCCCCTCCCCCCAGGTCAGTGAGGAGGAATATTGCACTGAGGTAGAAAGCTATTTATGGAAAGAAATTCCATTACAAACGCCTTTTAATTCACAGACCAATACATGAATTACGCCTTCAAACAAAACGTAATAAATCCACAACCGTACATGCGATCGATACAGCGACTTCACCGTTTGAAAGACACGGCCCTTGTGAACGCATCGATATGAAATTTATGTTGATAAACTTAAAATTGTGGCCATGCCAGCGATTTAGAAATGAGCGTCTTTGTGTGTTTTGCAGGAACATTTTTAAAATTTTTAACATGATGGTCAATGAGAGTGGTTTTGTCACTCTTGTCCTTTAGAAGCTCCTGGAACTAAAACTAAAATACGTATCACAAAACTGATCACATTGCCTGAAACCAGACAAGCATACCTACGTTTTGATATATAAATTGTGTATGACAAGTAGATCTTGTGGGCGTGAGAGCAATTTGTTCGCCCTTTTTTTAAAGATAATTTTTGTTTTCAAAGATCTCCACTGTAAAGGTCACATGACACACTCTAAATCCCTTCCATAGGGTTACATTATAACCGATTCCATTTTCTGAAAAAATCGCTAAACGTAAATTGCGTTTTCACAAAAACCGTAAAAGATATCAATCTGAAAAGTCATGTTTGGATAGCTGAATATTTTGTGACCGCTTTAAAGTTTGTTTGGTGTCTGTAAGTGAAAGTATGAAGGAGCTGAAACTTTTGGCAGAACGTGTGTTTTGAAGCAGGAAAAAGGATGTTCTCATTGACTTCAATGTTAAAAAAAAGTGTCTAAAAGCTTAATATTTTAAAAAGTATAAATAGTACAAAAAAACTTGAAGAAGTCCCATCGTTAGCTGAATGAGACGAACATTTTAAAAGTTAAATGGTCTCAATAGCTGAAAGTATGCAGAAGTTACGCAGAGCCAAAAAACGTACGGAATAAAATTAAAATTAAAATTAAGAAGAATAATAAAAAACGAATATCAATACTGGGAATGCTTATTAAAGCATTCCCACTAATTAAAATTAAGAAGAAGAATAATAAAAAACGAATATCAATACTGGGAATGCTTATTAAAGCATTCCCACTAATAATAAAAAACGAATATCAATACTGGGAATGCTTATTAAAGCATTCCCACTAATTAAGAAGAAGAATAATAAAAAACGAATATCAATACTGGGAATGCTTATTAAAGCATTCCCACTAATAATAAAAAACGAATATCAATACTGGGAATGCTTATTAAAGCATTCCCACTAATTAGCCTACGCTACACTAGGAGGGTGCTACATCAGGAACATTCTTCCATTTGACCACCAATGTAAGGGACATTTTCTCCACTGACCACAAATGTAAGAAACAATTCTCCCACTGATCACCAATGTAAGGGGCATTCTTCCCAATGACCCCCATAAATGTATTTTACCACAAGTTCCCTAAAACCTGAATTTTATTTCAGGGGTTCCACTGTGGTAATAAAGCTTGAAACAGACTGTTCTATATTAGACATGTGCAGACTGAAATATTTCGTTTCGTTTTTTTGTTTTCGTTTGGAAAATAAATTTATTTAGTTACTCCCGAAAATCGTTTACAAAATAGGAGATAGTTTTATTGCATTTTTATTATTATTTTTTTGTTTACTACTAATGGCGGCGATCAGCGATTTTTTTCGTGACTGCCACATCATGGCGGACACTTCGGACAATTTTGACACATTTTTGTGACCATTGTAATTTTCACAGCAAAAAATGCATTTAAAATGCATTGTTTATTGTGGAAATGGCAGTTGCAGTTTGGGAGTTATGTTTCACCTAGTGTGTGTTTACAACTGTAGGGGGGTGTGGCTGTAGGAGTGACGTCATCGATTGTGTCTCCCTATAAAGGGGATGACACGATCGATGCAGCCGCCACAGTGAAGCACGGAGAAGCCTTGTTTACACGCGGCTCTCCCCGTTCTTCAGTTCTGGGGACCGATCGCGGGACCCCAGCGGCGATCGGGTCCGTGGGTCCCACGGTCCCGGAGCTTCGGCTGGGTAGATGTACAGGACGTGCCGGTATGTCCATCTGCCCAGCCGTGCCATTCTGCCGACGTATATTTACAGGCGGCGGTCCTTAAGTGGTTAAAGTGGTTGTATAGTCATTTTTGGAACGTTTATCTACAGGTAAGCCTATAATAAGGCTTACCTGTAGGTAAAAAAAATATCTTCTAAACCTTTACTGTTTAGGAGACATTCCCTTGCAATGAGCCGCTGGACCTTGCCGGAAAGACGACATTGCGGCTCCAGCCACTCACATCGCTGGAGCCGCGATACCCGGAAAATACGCCGAGGCAACATGTCACCTACCTCGGCGTGAACCAGGTTAGTTACCGACGCCTCATTCTAAGGTAAGTATTTCATAATGAGCTAGTATGCCGTGCATACTAGCTCAATATGCCTTTTGCCTTACAGGTGACAATTTTTTTTTATGGAACTATACAACCGCTTTAAGAGAAGTAAAACTCTCTCTTTGTTCATTTTTACAAAAAGTGACAGGCGCCCAATCTTTTCACCTTGCACCACACCCACTATGCCTAGTAACCTGCACCCTGAGGAGGAATGTCAGTTCTCCCTGGCTCTGGGGGTCACCATATGGGGAGACCGCTACATAGTATTCCCCTTCGTATTCCCACAGCTACTACAAAAAAGCTGGTGCAGTAAGGGGAGGTGCAGAGGAGCTTGGTAGCACAGAAAGTAATTACCGTATTTATCGGGGTATTGCGCGCTCCGGCGTATAGCGTGCACCCCTAATTTGACCCCTTTTTCCTGTAAAAAAAACAAATTATTACATTTTACTACTTACAGTTTTGGTGTCTTGCCCGGCGTCCATCGGCGGCCTCGTCCGGTCCGGCGTCCGTCTGCGGCCTCGGTGGTGTCCTCCCGGCTTCTCCCGCGCTGTCTTCATGGCGAATCCCCGCTTCCCGCACTCAGTCTGAAGCCTCCGCTGACGTATACCGAGCGCAGTACACTCGCGTATATTCGGCCAGGCTCGGCTTCTCATGCATAAACGTCACAGAGCGTGACTACGAGTGAAGCCGAGCCTGGCCGAATGTACCGAGTGTACTGCGCTCGGGTACTAGGCGCGGGAAGCGGGTATCGGCGTATATCACGCACCCACGATTTTGCCCTGAATTTCAGGGCAAAAAAGTTCGCGGTATACGCCGATAAATACGGTAGGGATTTCCAAAAAAGGTGAGAGCTTTGACATGCAAGAGAGGGGACCATCCTAGGGAACGGACTCTTGGTCAAATTTTCTAGCGAGTTCAAAGTCACATTGCAAGCGAACATTTGACAATTTGTATCTGCAATGTTTTAGGTTGGTGACAGGGTCTCTTCAAATATGCCACAGTTATATAAGCGGGATTCTATATGGTAATTTTGGAATGTACAGCAATTTAATATAGTTATAAACATGTCCAGCAGACACGTTGGGTGGAATCCCGCAAGAGTCTCGTAGAGTCAGCTGGCCAGCAGCCGCATATTTTTGGCAGGAGTTTGATAGGGAGACAAGAACACACTTGCAATCAATTTAACTGACTATCCTCAGGTCACTAGAGCTATTTAAACAGGTTTCTATGTTTAGAGAAAAATATAAATGCAACATTCACTTCAAATAGTAACGCAAGTCAAAAAGTTCAATCCAGCTGGAAATCAGATAGAACCAATTCTATGAGAAATAGAAATAGATACCCCAGAGAATGCAGGCAATACTTACTAAAAATCAAATACAGTAAACCTTGGTTTGAGAGCGTTTTGCAAGACAAGCACATTTTTTAAATAAAATTTGACTTGATAAACAAGCGATGTCTTGATATAAGAGTAGTGTCATGTCATAAACGTGTATAAAAGAGAAGAGAGGCGCCTCTAAGTGTAGCAATATGGTTACATTTAATGAATGATGATTTAGAAACTCACATGGTTGATGATTAAAACAGGCACATCTAAGTATGCCGGCGTCCGGGGTAAAGCCCACCATTGATGTCGTCCCTTCCACGAGCACTTCAAGCCTCGCTTTCAGATCACTCTACTGGAGGTTAGTCTTCCCGCTCACGATTGCAGACTGAGAGCGGTGAGAGCCGCCGGTGCGGAGGACGGTCTATGTGGATCGCTTAACCCCGGATCCCTGGATACATAGGCCTCGTACAGACGGACGGACTGTCCGCCCGGAGATTTCTGTCTGATGGTTGTGTACACCATCAGACAGAAATCCGCGCGTACACGATACGCGGTGACGTGGCCGCGCCGTCGCCGCGACGATGACGCGGCGACGTGCGTGGCCCTGGAAGTTTAATGCTTCCACGCATGCATCGAATCACTTCGGCGCATGCGAGGGATGGCGGCCGATCGGACATGTACGGTGAGTCTGTACAGACGACCGAACATGTCCGACGGACAGGCTTCCAGCAGACATGTTTCATAGCATGCTAAGAAACATTTGTCCGCTGGAAAACAGTCGGCTGGACAAATGTCCGCTGGAAACCTGTCTGGTCGGCCGTACACACGACCGAACATGTCTGCTGAAACTGGTCCGCGTATCTGCGATACGTTACGCCCGCCCATAGATAGAGCATTCTATCTGAATCCGTTCCAGTAGCTCCTGCTGGATTTTGCTTCTAATCCCCTTGTGGATGGACATGTGTAACAAACGATTGGCAGGTCCCAGCGGACATTGTGTTCGCAGGACCCGCTGATCAGCTCCCACTGTGTAAAATCACATCGGAAGTGAGCCGGCAGCGGAGCGTGCTCGCGCCCAAAACCCGGAGTTCAGAATTATATATATATATATATATATATATATATATATATATATAGATATGTGATTCTGCACAAATGTCGGCCGCCCTTTAGCAGTAGATCTGCTATGGGGCGGTCTTGAAGCGGTTAAACGCCCATATAGTATATAGGAAGTTTTTTGTTGACATTAATGGTCTGGTGACAGGGTCTCTTTTTAAAGTCTATATCTAGCTGAAACATTTTCATCACTTCCTGTCTGGTGAAACTGCTGTCAGTTGAACAGAAAGTAAAGGGAAATTTCTCTAATGGAGTCTTAGGCCCCGTACAGACGAGCGGACAGTCCGATGAAAACGTTCCGCCGGACCGTTTTCATCGGACATGTCTGCTCTGAGATTTATGTCTGATGGTTGCACACACCATCAAACAGAAATCCACGCAGACAGGATACGCGGTGACGTGGCCGCGCCGTCGCGGCGACGATGGCGCGGCGACGTGCGCGACCCTGGAAGGTCAATGCTTCCACACATGCGTCGAATCACTTCGATGCATGCGAGGGCTTTCGGCCGAGCAGACATGTCCGGTGAGTCGTACAGACGACCGAACATGTCCGACGGACAGGTTTCCAGCGGACATGTTTCTTAGCATGCTAAGAAATTTTTGTCCGCTGGAAAACGGTCGGCTGGACAAATGTCCGCTGGAAAACTGTCCGATAGGCCGTACACACGACCGAACATGTCCGCTGAAACTGGTCCGCGGACCAGTTTCAGCGGACATGTTCGGTCGTGTGTACGAGGCCTTAGGGTGCAAGTTCTAACCCCTTCCCATTACCGTATTTATCGGCGTATACCGCGCACTATTTTGCCCTGAAAATCAGGGCAAATCGTGGGTGCGCGATATACGCCGATACCCGCTTTCCCGCCACGAGTTTGAATACTGCGCCGGCATATACCGAGCGCAGTACACTTGTGAATCTTCGGGCAGTCTCGGCGCCTCTCGCACTGACGTCCTGTACATACAGGACGTCAGCGCGACAGTTGCCGAGCCTGCCCGAAGATTCACGAGTGTACTGCGCTCGGTATATGCCAGCGCAGTATTCAAACTCGCCGAAGAGGACACCGGACCCGCCGCAGAAGGACGCCGGACCCGCCGCAGAGGACACCCGAAGCCGCAGAAGGACGCCGGACCCGACAAGGCCGCCGATGGACGCCGCGCAAGACACCAAAACTGTAAGTACAAAAAAACAAAAAAACATTTTTCCCACAGGATTGGGGTGCGCGGTATACGCGGGAGCGCGTTATACCGCGATATATACGGTATAAATACGGTATAAATACGGTATATTATATCCAAATTCACTTTAATATATCATATGATCATCAGATTAAAGGTGAATGGGCTTATTTGTATTAGGGTTGCGCAGTGCCTTCTAGAATGCATTAACAGTTGGCGATTTGTCATTCTGCCCGAAATGATAAGAATCAGCAACATGGCAGAGCTGCGGAATACAGAACGCTGTGTGCTTCTGTGCAAACGCATGCAGAAAATCTGGGCCGTGTATAAGATTTAGGTCAACCCTCATCAGCGGAAGGCTACACTTATCATCCTGAGGTTGGAATCTGTATATAGAAAGCAGAGTCTGTGGGTTTCAAAACAGCAAGATAGCGGCAATGATAATTTCCCCTTTCCGCTCACTCAGACAACATGAAAGTCAATGTAACCTTCTCTTAAAGTTCAGCCTAGACCAAGCCAGGCAATGAAAGTCACTACAACAACTAGGAGACATGGCTCATAGAACCCCACATCTATCAACCCAAATGATGGCCAACACTTCCACTTGTCGTAGAATCACGCCGGGGAGGGTGGGCAGGGCCGAAATTTCGCCCCTCACATTTGCAGCTGCTGTCAATCACAGACATGGTGGACCTGATAGGCAACTAGTCTGAGGAGTTCCCCATTAGGCTGGCTTCACACTGATGCGTCAGCCGCGGTGACGGTATAGCCGCGCTATTTGTAGCGCGACTATACCATCGTGTTTACCGCGATATTCGGGCGCTAGCGGTGAGGTTTTAACCCCCGCTAGCGGCCGAAAAAGGGTTAATACCACCCGCGTTGCGGCGGTATTACCGCGGTATTACAGCGGTATTACCGCGCTTTCCCATTGATTTCAATGGGAAGGCGCGGTATAGGAGCGGTGAACACACCGATCCTATACCGAGGTAAAGATGTGGCTAGCAGGACTTTTGGAGAGTACAGGGCATGATTTTTCATGCGGTATAGCAGCGCTATTTTTAGCGCTGTACCGCATGAAAAACGTCCCAATGTGAAAGGGGCCTTAAGCTCAGCTCACCCATGTCAGTGGGTGGATATCTATTAAGTCCAATAATATCTTTGGAATCCACATGCTGCCACCTGTCGCCAACACAGGCAAGGCGGACCTGGTGGGGAATTAGTCTGAAGAGTTCCCCATTAAACTCTTCTCACCCATGCCAGTGGGTGGATTCCTATTCAGTCCAATAGTATCTTTGGAATTTGCCCACTGCCATCGGTCACAGGCAAGGTGGACATGATGGGGAACTAGTCTGAAGAGTTCCCCATTAAGCTCTGCTCACCCATGCCAGTAGGTGGATTGCCATTCAGTTCAATACTAGTATCTATGGAATCTGCCCACTGCCACCTGCCCTCAATCACAGGCAAGGTGGACCTGATGGGGAACTACGTCTCAACGTTCCCTATTAGGCTCCACCCACCTGACATCTCAAATCCATGCTGCACCTGTAGAGTGGGTGGAGTCTCATGGAGAACTTAGAGACTAGTTCCCCATCATGTCTACTTTATTTTTGATTGACAGTCCAATTTTCGTTGGGAAAATAGAGAACCTGCTCTCTATCTTTTTCTGGCAGTTTTTCCGTTGGAAAAAGTCCGATGGAGTATACACACGGTCGGGATTCCCAACCAAAAGCTCTCATCTGACTTTTTCTGACGGGAAAATCGATTGTGTGTACGGGGCATGAGGCTAGTTACCCATCAGGTTCACCTTGCCTGTGATTGACAGCAGATGGCAATGGGTTGATTTCTATTCAGTCCAAAAGCAGCTTTTGGATAGACAAAATGGACCGGTTGGGGAACTAATCTTTTAACTTTCCCATCAAGCTCTGCCCACCCAACAGCTCAAATCCCCTGTTTCACCTGTTGAGTGGGTGGAGCTTAATGGAGAACTCAGAGATTCGTTTCCCATCAGGTGCGCTTTACTTTTCGCCCAGCAGTGGGCGGATCTACAGCAACTATTGGGGCCAATAGCAGTTTTTAAATCCGCCCACTGCCGTGCTCGATCAAAGGCAAATCGAATCTGATGGGGAACTAATCTGTAAGGTCTTCATCAGGCTCCGCCCACCCCACAGGCGCAGCAGTCATAAACTCTGAGACTATTTCCCCATTAGGTATGCCTTGAATGTTATTGACAGCGCAAGGCAGTGGGTGGATTTCAAAGCCATTATTGGACTAAATAACAATTATCTGCTGTCAATCATAGGCATAGCAGGCCTGATGGGGAACTAGGCTCTCAGAGTTCCTCATTAGGCTACGCCCACTATCAGTACAGTGTGATCTGTGTAATTGGTTGCTAGGACGCAGGAGGCCTTCTTCCTAGCAACCAATGAAGTAAATGCAAAACACAGTTAAAGCGAAGGTCCGCCTTTAAATATATTAATAAAGTAGTGCACACACAACACCCTCCTCCCCTTGTACTCCAACTTTGAGTCGGTCTTAGTTAAAGGGTTACTTAACCCAGTAATATGAAAATAGTCCATCCCCCCAGGGGCCAAGTCCTGGGGGAAAAAGTGTGGGAACTCCCACCCAAGATCCACTCCCCCACCAAAAAAAAAGTGTGGGAACTCCCACCCAAGATCCACTCCCCCACCAAAAAAAAAAAAAAAAAATTATACGCTCGTATGCATAATTACTAAACCGCATGTTTTTTAAAGCAAGTTCTTTCTAAATCCCGCGATAACTCGCGGCAGACCTCCGGAATGTCCCCTGGGAACAATGACAAAAGCTCCCAGGAGACATTGTGGCATCGAGGAAGTGACGGAATACCCGCACACTACCTGATGAATCCATATACAGGAAGCAGCCAGTAACAAAGGATTACTAAGGTTCGCCTGCCCCTGACAGTGACTCGCCGCTTAGTGAAGGATTGGCTCAGGCGGCTCGGCTGCTCTTGGCTGCTCTAGTCCTGCAAAGGGAACTGCGTTCCTGCTGTGAAAAAAGTGCTGGAACTCCGTTCCCACGCGTTCCCGCAGGACTAGAGCCCTGCATCCCCCCCACAGTGCCCACAACTTATAAATCTTCAATTTACATTAAAATACTGCCATTATATACCTTTCTGGCTGATGTGCATACCATGGTCATGTGATAAACTACAGGGTTCTGCCCGAGTGCTGAGTGTTCAGGTTGGTGGAGATTTCCACTACAGCCTGTGTCCTCATGCTGGCAGGTGGATCATCCATAAATCAAGATCTGACATCCCATCCACTCTGGAGGAGGAGGGAGATACTGGGTAGTATTTTTTATTTTTTACACTGTATACAGTTTGCTGGGGACCACCTTTTTAAGGCTCCATGCACACTGAAGCTGATAAACTGCAGTTTATTGGCGTTTTGGCTTTTTAAAGCCCATAAACTGAACTCTATGTTAGCCTACAGTGCCTGCCACCGAGAATGTGTTTTTAGCATGATAGCATCGCGCTGATTCTCGGCGACAGGGTGCCGACATCTCGCACTTGCTGAAATAGTAAAAGCACATTCCAGCGAGCGAGTCATAGAAGCGACGGGGATCCGACTTGGATTCCCGCCAATTCTACAAGTGTGCAGCGTTTGTTATGAATCCTGAGAAGGAACTCCCCGCCGGATTTTAAATAAAAATCTGGCATGGGTTCCCCCCTCAGGAGCATACCAGGCCCTTAGGTCTGGTATGGGTTGTAAGGAGACCCCCCTATGCCGAAAAAACGGCGTAGGGGGTCCCCCTACAATCCATACCAGACCCGTATCCAAAGCACGCTACCCGGCCGGCCAGGAAAGGAGTGGGGACGAGCGAGCACCCCCCCTCCTGAGCCGTACCAGGCTGCATGCCCTCAACATGGGGGGGTTGGGTGCCCTGGGGCAGGGGGGCGCACTGCGGCCCCCCCCACCCCAGAGCACCCTGTCCCCATGTTGATGAGGACAGGGCCCCTTCCCGACAACCCTGGCCGTTGGTTGTCGGGGTATGCGGGCGGGAGGCTTATCGGAATCTGGGAGCCCTCTTTAATAAGGGGGCCCCCAGATACTGGCCCCCCACCCTAAGTGAATGGATATGGGGTACATCGTACCCCTACCCATTCACCTGGAGGAAAATGTTAAAAGTTAATAAACACGACAAAAGGGTTTTTAAAATAATTTATTAGTCTGCTCCAGAGGCAGAAGACGTTCAGCCCTGAAGGAGAAGGCACCGGACAGCGGGAGGAAGAACCGGGGTGCGCCGAGTCAACAGCGGAGACCCCCGGAAAGCGGAGAAGACCCGTAGAGTGGAGAAGCCCCCCCCCCCCCCCCGGATAGCGGAGAAGACCCCGGGATAGCGGAAGAAGAAGCCCCCATGGTACAAAGAGCTAAAGAAGACAGGGGGTGCCTCCGGAGCAGACTAATAAATTATTTTAAAAACCCTTTTGTCGTGTTTATTAACTTTTAACATTTTCCTCCAGGTGAGTGGGTGTTAAGGGCATGCAGCCTGGTATGGCTCAGGAGGGGGGGGGGGCGCTCACTCGTCCCCACTCCTTTCCTGGCCGGCCGGGTAGCGTGCTTTGGATACGGGTCTGGTATGGATTGTAGGGGGACCCCTACGCCGTTTTTTCGGCGTAGGGGGGTCTCTTTACAACCCATACCAGACCTAAGGGCCTGGTATGCTCCTGAGGGGGGAACCCATGCCGGATTTTTATTTAAAATCCGGCGGGGAGTTCCTCCTCAGGATTCATAACAAACGCCGCACACGTGTAGAATTGGCGGGAATCCAAGTCGGATCCCCGTCGCTTCTATGATGGCTTTGTCTCCATCGCGGCAAGCCAGCTCGGCATTGGCTCCCGCGATGGGGCTCGTAGGTGGTCAATCTCGCCGAGAAAGGGAGCGAGATTGACACAATATCGCAGTCACCCACTGTATGTGCCCATGCACACCTGGGCGTTTTTTAGTGTTAATGAGCTTTGGAGTTTATTGGCTTTCTGAACGCCCGAAATTTGCGTTCAAAGTGCCGGTTTTTGGCGGGAAAAAACGCTCAAAAACTCTGAAAAAACTCGAAAAACGCTCAAAAACTCTTAAAAACGCTCAAAAATGCCGGTGCCAGCATTTTTTTTGCGTTTTTTAATCCATTGAAAAAAAAAAGTAAAAAAATAAATAAATGAAAAAAAAGCTACACTGAAAAACGCTGATTAAAGCTATTGCAAAAACGCAAAAAAACATTGAAAGGCTCCCTGCAAAGCTACTGGCGTTTTTTTATAGCTTTTATCAGCTTCAGTGTGCATGGAGCCTTACTATTTTTATATTTGTTCCGGCGGATTTCCACTTAATAACAAGAAGGTTGGAAATAAACAAGGTAAAAATAATCTAAATTTAGAACCCTATTAATATCTCTGGTGGGGGAATTTCGGGGAGTGGGCTGGGTTTGTTCCTGGACGGGTTGGAGGTATCTGTGCTGTTTTTTTTGTATTTTGTTTGTACATCTTGTACAGTGTCTAAAGTGAAACCAGCGATGATGAAAGCTGAATAGATCTGGAGGAAGTTGGGCTGGGCACCTGAAACCAGACTTCGGCACAATTCTAACACTTGGAGCACTGCCATCATCTTCTGGTGACTGACAACATGACACAGCCACCCGTTCTTATAGTAATTATCTGCTGTCTTCCGAGTCCAGTGCTCCCGCTCTTTTTAGCTTTCTCTTGAATGTTTAAACAGAAGCTGCTGATTTTGCACTGCCAACTACTCTATGAGGTAGATTCACGTAGAATGGCGTATGTTTGTGCGGACGTAACGTATCCTATTTACGTTACGCCTCTTTTACAGGCAAGTGCCGTATTCTCAAAAGGAAGTTGCGGCGGCGTAGCGTAAATAGGCCGGCGTAAGCCTGCCTAATTCAAATTGTGAAGAGGTGGGCGTGTGTTATGTAAATTAACCATGACCCGACGTGATTGACGCTTTTCACGAAGGGCGCATGCGTCGTCCGTAGAATTTCCCAGTGTGCATTGCTCCAAAGTACGCCGCAAGGACGTATTGGTTTCGACGTGAACGTAAATGACGTCCAGCCCCATTCACGGACGACTTACGCAAACGACGGAAATTTTTCAAAATTCGACGCCCATACTTAACATTGGTACGCCGCATATACGCCTCATATAGCAGGGGTAACTTTACGCCGGGAAAAGCCTAACGTAAACGGCGTAACTGTACTGCGTCGGCCGGGCGCACGTTCGTGAATTTGCGTATCTAGCTGATTTACATATTCTAGGCGTAAATCAGCGTACACGCCCCTAGCGGCCAGCGTAAATATGCAGTTAAGATCCGACGGCGTAAGAGACTTACGCCGGTCGGATCTAATAGAAATCTATGCGTAACTGATTCTAAGAATCAGGCGCATAGATACGACCGGCCAGACTCAGAGATACGACAGCGTATCTGGAGATACGCCGTCGTATCTCCTTTGTGAATCTACCCCTATGAATTTAAAGAAATAGAATGCATAGGCGGAGGGCTGGCATGACGAGGGAAACAGGGGACAGTGATGTAAGACGGATGTGGATAGGTGGACTGGTGATGGGAGGGGAGACAGTGCAGATAAATGAGTAGACCCCTCCCACCATTGTAACATAGCCCGAGGGAAAGTTCCTGCCCACCCTCCCCTAATATAAGGATTCAGGGATTTGTGGGTGTGTTTGATCAGGGGCGGACTGACAACTCATGGGGCCCCCCGGGCAATAGAAGACTATGGGGTCCCTGGGCTTACAGATGGCCACCACGCCAGGAGGCAGTGCAGAGACGGGGCAGCTAAAATCTCGGGATTTTCACATCAGAAGCATGTTGGTTTCAGACATATCAGGGACAGATGTAAAAAAAAACATAGATTTTTACATACTGTCCCTGGTTGTACTGAGCCTGGCAACCCTGATGGGGCCCCCTAGTGACATGGGGCCCTCGGGCAGTGCCCGAGTGACTCAATGGTCAGTCCGCCCCTGTGTGTTTCTTTGTTTTTGTTTCCTTTCATGTGCAGATTATGACGTTGCCAAAGTCGTGGCAGTGGTGGGTGTCTGGTCTTTGCAGGAGAAGGAAGTACCTTGGAAAGAAGGGTTCAGGACTTGTCTTAGGTATGGGTCCTGATGTTGGGCTTTCAGTTAGTGGAGGCTTAGCTGGAAGCATTGGGAACGGGCGCACTGCGGTCAGGATTGCCTCTGAGCCAGCATGTCGGCTTGAGGCCTAACATTGGGGAGGACTGCAGTGCAATAATGTACTGGAAGTTTTAATCAAGGTTTTCCTGCAAATGATTGACACTATTTGACTGATGTTTTTTTGATATTTGAGTTTTGAGGTTTATTGTTAAATTAAATATATTTGAATAAAGGAGGCTGCTACGGCCATGTTTCTCCAACACCCTGGCGTGGTCTAATTAATTAGGTATAGGGATAAGGGGTAGAAGGGGTAAGTAAATACAGAAGGGACATATGTTATACAGTAGTCAAGAAATAGTCCACCATATTTAGGGTGTAATTTGAAATATATAATTACATAGCTACTGTAGCTAGGTTGAAAAAAGACACAAGTCCATCTAGTTCAACCAAAGTCATACAGTCCCATATACACAATCCTTCACCCACAGTTGATCCAGAGGAAGGTGAAAAACCCCAGCAGAGCATGATCCAATTTTCTACAGCAGGGAAAAAATCCTTCCTAATCCCCCGAGAGGCAATCGGATTTCCCCCAGAACAACTTTACCTATAAATGTCAGTACCCAGTTATATTCTGTACATTTAGGAAAGTATCCAGGCCTTTCTTAAAGCAATCTACTGAGCTGGCCAGAACCACCTGTCAGGGACTCACCTCCTTGCCGTCTTCATCTCTGCAGATGTCCTCCATGCAGTCCTCCTCCATGCAGACTTCCTCCAGGCAGTTGGCGCGCCATCGCGCGTACCGCACTCGTGCACGCGCATCAACGGTGCGCGCGTGCACCGGAGCGCGCGTGTGCACGTTAAGCGGCTGTGGCGCCAAAAAGCCCTTTAAAAACTCAGTGCTGTTTGTTGCACATTGCTGCCTGATCTGCAGTTCTGACTGGATCCATACCTGAGACCTGTTTTGTTTGTACATCTACCTGAAACCCTGATTGAACTCTGAACTCGGCTTGTCTGACCATTTGAACCTCTCCAATCCTGACCCGGCTCTGTTTGACCATCCGCCTGCTTGACCTCTCTGTTGCCAGATTCACCTGCCTGTTTAACCGACTATTTTTCAGCCATCTACCTGCATGCTTACCTGTTATAACCTTGTCTGACTCTGCTGTTCCAGTATACCTGAACTATTTACCAACTTTTGCCGCTGTAGTCGCAGCTTCCGTGCGGGTCGCTGACCCATCCTCTACTTCAGCATTCCTGCATCTTCTCATCAGAGGTATTCGTCCACCTGCGTCTACTCATCACCATCCCAGCACTCCTACCCCTCTGTGCTCCAAGTCCGCTGTTTCATATTCAGTGGCTCGCGAACCAGAGCCGTAAGAGAGGCTACCCTGCATCAGACTCTGGTAACCAGGTACATAACACCACCTCTGAATAGAGTCTATTTCACATTTTCACAGCTCTTACTGCGAAGAAACCTTTCCTTATCTGGAGATTAAAGGTGTAGCGCTCACCCCCGAAGGAGCCACTGATTGATTTTGGGATCGGCAAATTAAGTTACCCTGACATGGCTCCAAGGGGTGCGGTGGTAGAACAGATAGTGAGCGAAGGTCCAGACAGTGACTGAAGGGTTTTCAATGCTTTATTTCCAGGCCAACACGGCCAACATCAACATCAGTTTGGAAGGACAAGGTTGATGAAAGGGATAGTAGTAGAGAACCTTGCAGTATCAGGCCTGGATATTGGATGGAGCAGTCAGTACTGCTCTGTATAGCACCAACTTCTATAACACGTCGCCACTCTACTTGGAGTGGGTAAAGTGCCCCCAGACAGACCCCTATGATAGGCCTGGCGTCACTCTGAACTGTCTGGGAGGAACAGGTCTGTCTCACAGACCCGGCTCTAGGGTCCCTGCTACAGGCCAATTTCAATAAAGGACTTAGGTGAATAAAGAGCATCTCCTCCCAGCAGACTTTTTCCTAAACAGGCCCCCGGATGACAGCAATCATACCTGTCAACGGTTCGGACACCCGATCCCAGACTGGGATTCTCTCAATAGATTCTGGAACCCAGCGAAACACTGGAGTCCCCTTTCTCCTCAGGATGAGGGTCAATGCAGTCTCGAGCTTTGGCCAGGCGGGCCGCGCTGGTGGGGTACATGGATGCGCGTACACTGAAGGTGGGTACCGCACCTGGAACGGGACCCGCAAAGTTTTTGGAACACATGACACCTGTCCCAGATATACTCTCCCCCAGCATGCCTTGCGAGGGAAAAACTCCTCTAATTGGCTGCTGGGAAAGCTTGCTCTGCCAGAACCCCTCTAGCGCCAACTGACAGCCAGGGGTGGCACTGCATCCCTGGACCACAGACTGACCCAGTGGATAATTCTGGAATGACAGAGGTCCCGGAATTTGAACCAATCATGAATAGGAGCAATGTAACTCTCCCATTCCCCACTTACTTTGGCGTAGTGCCCATGCTGAAAGCAAGGGGGCGCTACAAAGGGTTTGTAAAGGAATTTTTTTTTTTTTTATCTTAATAGCTTGCTTTACATTAATTCAGTGATGTTTTCATGTCCTCATTGTTCGTTTTTGCTCTCAAGTTGCTGTAATTCTCTGATCTCCACACTTCCTGGTTGTCTGTTTCCTGATAACCACAATACTGGGAACTTTCTCTCTGTGGTCACTAACTTCAAGGAGGTGTGATTACTGTGCGTCTAAAACCCCTCAGCACCAATCAGTTTCGTTTTCCAAACCATCACTGCTCTGTATTGGCTCTGTGGCTCTGTACAGCAGAGAGGCAAGAAACAACATGCAAAAACGAAACTAGAAACGACAGGTACATTATATGATTGATTTTTATCTTTTTAAAAGGAATCAGTTAACTATTATGTCTCTATACCCTGTAAACAGTAATTTCAGAGCCCCCTTGTCCTCTGTGATGACCTTAAAGTGAATAACTCAACACCAAGTTCACTATATGGACCCCTTATATATTTGTACATGTTGATCATATGCCCCTTAATCTCCTCTTCTCCAGAGTGAATAAATTCAGTTCTTCTAATCTTTCCTCATAGCTGAGCTCCTCCATGCCTCTTATCAGTTTGGTTGCCCTTCTCTGCACTTTCTCCAGTTCCCCGATATCCTTCTTGAGAACTGGGGCCAAAAACTGAACTGCATATTCCAGATGAGGTCTTACCAATGATTTGTACAGGGGCAAAATTATCTCTGTCTCTGGAGTCCATACCTCTCTTATACAAGAAAGGACTTTGATCGCTTTGAAAACCGCACTTTGGCATTGCATGTTATTATTGAGCTTATGATCTACCAAAACCCCCAGATCCTTCTCCCCTACGGATCCCCCCAGTTGTACTCCCCCTAGTATGTATGATGCATTCATATTCTTAGTCCCCAAGTGCATAACTTTACATTTATCAACATTAAACCTCATCTGCCACTCAGTCGCCCAATTAGACAGAGCATTGAGGTTGGCTTGTAAATTGGCGACATCTTGTAATGACGTTATTCCACTGCATAGCTTGGTGTCATCTGCAAAGACAGAAATGTTACTTTTAATCCCAGACCCAATAACAAGATATTAAAAAGTAAGGGTCCAAGCACTGAACCTTGGGGTACACCACTGATAACCTTAGAACATTCAGAGTACGAATCATTAACTATTACTCTCTGAATTCATTTTTTTTTGCCATTTTTCTATCCATTTACAAATTGATCTTTCCAAGCCTGTAGACTTTACCTTACACATGAGCCATGTGTGCGGAATTGTGTCAAATGCTTTTCGCAAAATCCAGGTATATCACGTCCACCGCCACGCCTCTGCCCAAGGTTTTACTTCCCAAAATAAGAAATTAGATTTGTCTGACAACTTCTGTCTTTCATGAATCCATGCTGTCTCCTGCTTAAAATATTTTTTTCCAGCAAGAACTCATCTGTGGTCTTCTATTAATCTCTTCAGTATCTTCCCAGCTACAGAAGTTAAACAAACAGGTGTATAGTTACTTGCTAAAGACTTTGATCCCTTTTTAAATATGGGCACCACATTGGCCCTGCGCCAATCCAGTGGTACTATTCCAGTCATTAATGAGTCCCTAAAAATTAGATACAGTGGCTTTGAAATGACAGAGCTCAATTCCTTTAGGACCCGTGGGTGGATGCCATCTGGTCCAGGTGCTTTAACCACCTTTATTCTGTCTAAATATTTCTGGACCATATCACTTTTGAGCCATTGTGTATCGTTTGGGGCTTTGTCAATACCACCCCCATTATGGACATGAACTCCCCCATGCTCCTTTGTATACACAGAGATGAATAAAGTATTTAATACATTAGCCTTCTCCAGTGCCGGCCCAAGACATTGTGCTGCCTGGTAGAGGAATGAAATGCTGCCCCCCCCAAAAAAAATTACGCCCACCAAAATGCCCCCACATCCATTATTTTATATCATGATAACTAAAGTGGACCTATCATGGCTCTATACATGTATATAGGAGTATAAAAAGGACCTGTTATGGCTCTATTCATGCAATTAACCCCACAGTGGAGCGGAGAGCGGAACGGGAGGAGCGGTTGGGCGGCAATTAGCCCCACAGTGGAATGGAGAGTGGAGCTGGCGGAATGGGATGGCGTGCAGGCAGGAAATTTGCTGCCCCCCTGAAAGTGCTGCCTGGTACAATGGTACCATCGGGTCCCATGGTAGGGCCGGCTCTCGCCTTCTCTTTGTCCCCAGTCACCCACTCTAGATTATTTTGTAAAGGGCCTGTGTGCTCAGACCTGACCTTTTTACTATTAATATCAGGATTGATTGGAGTTTGTCCTACTATCTTTTGCAATCTGCCATTCGTTTAGAATTGTTGTATCCTTGATTTCCTTTTTACATATTCTGTTATATTCTTTGTAGCATTTAAATGATGATAGTGTTCCTTCATTTTTATATATTTTTAGATAAAATATAATAATAAAATATTATATATATATATATATATATATATATATATATATATATATATATATATATATATATATATATATTTTCTTCTTATTTTTAGTCATTTTATCTTTGGCCATGAGCCGTTTTATTTTTAGCCTTTTAAACGTATTGCCCATGGGAATATATTTTGCATACAGTCTTTTTGAAGAGATCTCATTTCTGTTCTGTGTCCATTAATGCTAATATTCCCTACCAGTCTTAAATTTGCTCTCTTAAAGCTAAGTGTTTTTATCTTCCCCGTATGTGTTTGTTGCTTACAGCTAAAATGAAATCATGTTCTGGCCACTGCTACCCAGATGTTCTTTTTTATATGATAATTGGAAATAAGCTTTGCATGGTTGTAAATAACCAGTTCCAGCAGAGCGTCATTCCTAGTTGGGGGCCAAAAATTGTCTTGTAATAGGTTTATAAATTTTGTAAATAAACCAGCCTATACAATTGACCACGTAGTTGCCATCATCCCTTTAAACTTGGTAATGTGGATTATGTGGGCAACGAAAAGAATATATATTCAAAAAATTATAAAAATATATTTTAATACATATGCAATATATATATTTTTATAATTTTTTGAATATATATTCTTTTCGTTGCCCACATAATCCCAACCCTAGAGGTTTCCACATTACCAGCATATGTATTAAAATATATTTTTATAATTTTTTGAATATATATTCTTTTCGTTGCCCACATAATCCCAACCCTAGAGGTTTCCACATTACCAGGCACTATGAAGTGAGTTTTTTATTGCATCTGTATGAACTTGTACAACATTGAATATAATTTCATTGTATATATTTTTCAATCAACATTTTCTCTATTTAGACAGTAAAGACACTTTACATCCCTGATGAAGATCAAACTTTGAAAGTTTTTTCGGAAACGCGTCGGATCAGTCCATCTTTCACAAATTCACCTCTTTGGGGTGAATTTCATGTTGTAACATGGCATAGTGTCAATCTGTCTATTTATATGTTTTCAATGTAAATGTTTTGTTCTTTTTCACCAATTTTGTATTTCATGTAATTTTTGTAATTTTTCTACGCATATGTATTAAAATATATTTTTATAATTTTTTGAATATATATTCTTTTCGTTACCCACATAATCCCAACCCTAGAGGTTTTCACATTACCAGGTTTATACATTTTTGCCCTTTAACTCTCCCAGCAGTGCCATTACTCCAGTCAATTTCCGGGTAGTTAAAACCCCCCATTATTATCACTGTTCCAGCCCTTTCCATCTAACAAACTCCAATGGTAACCTTTGTAGTAGACAACTCCCATGTACAGTTCCACCAATAATGCTTCAGACTCATCACACTTTCCATCAACCAGGTCCTCTTTCACACTCACTAGTTATCCGCTCCGATTGCTACTAAAAGAGAACCGATAGTCAGCTCTAAAAAAAGGTACCGGGGTGATGCCTGCAGCTGCAGGCATCATCCCAGTACATGTGCCGCCCCTCTGAAAAAAGACGCTAAAGGCAAATGCCTTGTTTGCTTCACAGTAGATACACCCCTGCCTCCAGCCCCATAACAGAAGGTCTGTACCTCCAATACAGACCTGGGACTAGAGGTAAACAATGCAGGAGCCTGTGATTTGCACCCATGACACACTGATCACAGTTGCAATGCTTTGCAGGCTTGAATGCAAAAATCTAATAAATGTACATTTAAAAAAAAAAAATTATGAATTGCTTATTGGTGCATAGATGTTTTTTAAAGGTGGATTTGTTTAAGTATCTGGAGCCCAATCTTTTTTCAGTTTTAAATAGAGTGGGTAAGGGTTAGAACCCCAGACAGGTTTTTATTGCTATCTGTGTCCTCGCTAAGGAAAATCACCCTTCTTATATGCAGGGCCAGGACAAGAGGTGGGCAGAAGGGACATGTACTTCAGGCGCAGTCTGCTGGCATGGAGGACACTAATGGACTGCTGCAGTCTTTGTGATCACTAGCAAAGGGCATCCAGGGAACTTGTCTGCATCTCTTGGAAGTGCCCTTGGGTCCCCAGCACAGCAGCCATCTGCAGTGCACCTCTTCCCGCCGGCTGCATGTTGTAAGTACAAATAATGTCAGAGCCAGGGAAGCTTCCCCTAGGCTCCTTCCCAGATCTGAGGTGTCTTATGACAGAACACAAGGAGGAGCCCAGGAGTAAGGATTTCTGTTGGCACTGAGGTATGTACTGGGAGTGGGGAGTTGACTGAAGAGCATTTTCACTAAGGGAGGATGGGGGAATTTGTGCTTAGGGAAGAGGGGGATAAAAGGATTTGTGCTAGAAGGAGGGGTTGGAATATATTTATGGTGGACCAGGGGGGCGGATTTGTGCTGGGATGGTGGATGGGGATTTGTGCTGGGGGGGGGGGGGGGGATTTGGAGGGGAAGAGAGTTTGTACTAGAAGGGCTTTTTTTTGGGGGGGCAGTTTGCCATCTTCACCCTGGGTACTGCATGACCTTGTTTCTGTATTGCCTATATGTCCTGGTGACCATTGTCGTTGGGAGAAAGTACAAAATATTACAGTTGTCAATGGAATAAGAGGTGAGGGGGAATCTTCCAGACGGTGCAAGCTTTCTAATGGGGGATTCCCTCGTACTGGGTAGAGTTCTCTCACTTCTCTTTGTTTCTCCATCAAAGAAAGTTAGACTGTCTTTAAAGAGACAGTTAGAGACTGCAGACACACTACAGGAGATAGTTAGAGACTACAAACCTACATAGGAGATGGTCAGAGACAGATAACATACTACAGGAGATGGTCAAAGACTGCAAGCATATTGCAGAAGAGGGTAAGAGACTGCAGACATACAAGAGGAGATGGTCAGAGACTGCGAACATACTACAAGGGATGATCAGAGACTGGGAACATACAAAGGATGGTCAGAGACTGCAAACATACTACAAGGGATGGTCAGAGACTGGGAACATACTATAAGGGATGGGAAACTGGGAACACACAACAAAGGATGGTCAGAGACTGCAAACATACTACAAGGGATGGTCAGAGACTGCAAATATACTACAAGGGATGGTCAGAGACTGCGAACATACTACAAAGGGATGGTTAGAGACTGCAAACATACTACAAAGGGATGGTCAGAGACTGTGAATATACTACAAGGGATGGTCTGAGACTGCAAACATACTACAAAGGGATGGTCAGAGACTGCGAACATACTACAAAGGGATGGTTAGAGACTGCATACATACTACAAAGGGATGGTCAGAGACTGTGAACATACTACAAGGGATGGTCAGAGACTGCAAATATACTACAAGGGATGGTCAGAGACTGTGAACATACTACAAGGGATGGTCAGAGACTGCAAATATACTACAAGGGATGGTCAGAGACTGCGAACATACTACAAAGGGATGGTCAGAGACTGTGAACATACTACAAGGGATGGTCAGAGACTGCGAACATACTACAAAGGGATGGTTAGAGACTGCAAATATAATACAAGGGATGGTCAGAGACTGCGAACATACTACAAAGGGATGGTCAGAGACTGCAAACATACTACAAAGGGATGGTCAGAGACTGTGAACATACTACAAGGCATGGTCAGAGACTGCAAACATATAACTGGAGACAATCAAAGGCTGCAATTTTTTTTTTAATACTGCACTTAATCTGCTGTAAGGCATGATCTCTTTAAACCTAGGTTCAAACTGACAGCGGGATTGAAATTGTGCGAGTTCAGCTGAACTCGCACGATCCGCATGTCCGTCCAACTTCGGGAATGATCTCAGAGACATTTGTGCGGGTTCCTTCAGAGATGTCTATTGAAATCGCATCCGAAGTTGGCAAAAGTAGTACAGAAACAACTTTTGGGAATCGGTACGGCAGCGCAAAGTCGGCGTTGCCCCACGATTCAGATGGTGCCATTGCCGGCAATATCCCCCGATTTGGCATGCGATTTGACATGTTAAATCGCATGAATGTGAACCCAGGCTCAAAGCTACAAGAAGGTAATCCTTCAAGGTAGATGTATTAACCACTTCCAGAC